>NC_134703.1:57311504-57354004 GCF_043290135.1 Rhipicephalus microplus
TAACTCATGCATGCACTAGTGGGTGACATGTCAGATAATTAGTTAGTTTTTCTCGCTGCCATAGTTGTCACAGGCAGCACTGTCTACTTATCGCAGTATCATAGTGCTATTGCCATAAGGTCGGATAATGGGGTCCTCAGATAAATAATTCAGGATGTATAACCTCGTTTTGTTGTCTTTTTATAATATTCCACTGATTATGTCTCCATCCTCCATTCGCTCTTTCTTCGATTACAGCCGCGGCAATCCTGGAATAAAATATTTATGGCTGTTCTTATACTTCACGGATGTAACGAGCTTGTAAAACAAATCATTGACTACCTAACGCCTACAAGAGTGAGCCCGCTTTAATTAAGCCGCCATGTCGTCTTTCTTTCGCCTTTTTTTAGTTCTTCTATTCTGGTTGGTGCTAACATGTCGGCTTACTGTGAAATACCGCGGTAAGGCACAGCTCTTCTACATACTATGTTCAGCAAAGAAGGTATCTTCAAGGGTTCCGGAAATTGTAAGGTATGAGCGATCTATCCTTCAGAGATGGAACGCAAAGAAAACAAACACAAAACTCTATCTGGGTATTCAAAAAAAAAAAACTGGTGCAACTAAGACAAATATGGCGTAGGTGATCATTGATCATGTCGTGACAGCGCCGTTATATCCTTCGGAACCGTTGCCTTGGAAACGTGAGCAGCAGCCGCCGGCCTGCCGTTTTCGAAGGCAAAATGTGAAGTGGCCTTCTGGTGCGCGGGATAGGTTCCCGTGATTTCTCTCAATTTCTTGCAAGCTTCCCGTTCTTCCTTTGCATTTACTGGTATCAGCGAATAGAGACACGGTACCATGCCACTTTGTGTTATACCGATATGCGTGCGAATGAGCCTCGAAGCCCCAAAATGTTGATGCTGGAAATGTTCCTCAAATGTGCCAGTGCACGTGTGAGGGGTGTTACGTCATGACGTTGACTCTTACCTTCCTTCACTCAAATGATGCCAATAAAAGATGGAGGTTAGATTATATGCGTAATGACTGCAGGTAAGGTTTCTCGCAAAGGATATGTTAATACTTATTTTCAAAGGGCACCACAACGACAAAGGAAAAAGAGAGACTGCAGAGACAAATTGAAGACTATGAACCTTGAGACGATATGAGTATTATAAAACAAAATGAGTTCTATTAACCAGCTAGACTAAAACCAAATTACTTCTAAAATATGTTAAGTATTTTGTTTGTTCGAGTGGATCGTAGAGAAAACTCGGCTGGATACTCACCACATAAATCGGACAGGCCCCACTACCGATTACAAGAATTGATGGAAATCACGTGAATGTGCTGATGATGAAAAAGAAAAGTGAAGGGGAGAAAACGGGATCTGAGATGAGAAGGACGGATTGAATGGGAGAGAGCATAGCATAACATAGTACTTTAAGTACTATGTTATCCAGAAGGTGCAGGAAAGGTGAGTCGTCGTGACGAGAGTGGAAGGGAGTAGGTGAGAGGGGTGATCATATATTTTAGTGTTGTATAGTTTGGCATAGCAATGGGTTGGGAAAACAAGAAAGGGCGAGGAGAAAGGAATAAGGAGGGGAGGGAAACACCACCAGCTCCACTGTTCTCTCAGTCTTCGCACCATGCCCCGCCGCGGTGATCTAGTGGCTAAGGTACTCAGCTGCTGACCCGCAGATCGCGGGATCGAATCTCGGCTGCGGCGGCTGCATTTCCAATGGAGGCGGATATGTTGTAGGCCCGTGTGCTCAGATTTGGGCGCACGTTAAAGAGCCCCAGGTAGTCAAAATTTCCGGAGCCCTTCACTACGGCGTCTTTAATAATCATATGGCGGTTTTGGGACGTTAAACCCAACATATCCAATCCAGTCTTCGCACCACTAGTGGGAATCTGACCCCAATTCGTTTTCACTTTTTTTAATCATGAGAATAAGTCATGATAAACCTTTGTTTTAGAAATGTCCTTTGTAATAGTATAAGTTATACCCTCTGTCCTGCGTTTACTCTATTGTTATAACGTCATAACGTTATAACGAGCACGTAAAAATTGTGTAAAGCTACCACGAACAGCAAAACAATTACGCCGCCAGATTATTCCTATAAGCTTCCGTTCAGTACTAGAATTTTTGGAGGCGGAACACCTTAAAAGGGCTTTGAAACAAGTTTTTTAGGTAAGCATGAAATGAATTCACTGAAAGAGCTTATCGCCTCACAAATTGAACGCCGCAAAAATTTCAAGAATCCATCCAGTGCGAGTGCAGCTACAAAGATTTGCAAAGATTTATAGCATGCTGCAATTGCATTTTCTTTGCTCTCGTCCCGACGAAAGCGCTGGAAGCTGAGCAGAGAGGAATGGCAGGCGTATAGATATACGTTACGCGTGCATCATGACCTTGAGCACTTTTTTTTTTTGCTTCGAATGCGCCGCTTTTCTCAGTGTGACAGTGCGTGCTCGCGTAGACAAGTCGCGGCCTCCCGCGGCGATCTCTGTAATGACCGAGCGTGTTCAAATCAGCCTATGACTGATGGATGGTCCTTATACGAGTGGTTTGTGAGCGTCTTCCGTCCTTTGTCAAGAGAGAAGAGAAAGTAATCTTTAGCTGACTTTGGTAATATATTGTGAATTCCTGGCCGTGTGCTGCTTTATAATATTTGGCTCACGTGTTTTCGGGAGCCTCTACTACCAATCGGCAGCGTTTTTTTTTTTTTTGACCATGCTCAAAAAGTGTTGCAGGGTCTCTTTAAGGGCAACGCTTGTTCGGCGTTCGTTGTCATGGCCACGTTAGACAGGTGTAGTTCTGCGTCCGCAGCAGCCGTGCGGACGTAGCCTGCTAGCCATTTTCAATCCGTACGCCTGCTGCGGACGCCCAACTAAATTTGTCTATCATGTGAAGCAACGCTCGAGTAATGCACGGTCTGGTCGAAACGTATGTGATACGATACAGAAATGGTTTAGGAATAGACTAATATCAACCTAATTGTGAAAGAACAATATAAACGCCTACAAGCACACACACTTTATACTATTCGGCGTCTTCAATGTAGACATTATCGACCTCAGGACCTAGCTTTGTTGGCGAATCTTTATGTCACTTGTTGTCTATCAATTTACATTATATGAGGCAACGCTCGAATAACATACAGTATATACGAAACATACACACACAAAACATGCACAAAAAAGGTTTAACAATAGGCTAGTATCGATTGTAGATTTATGAAACAGTATAAAACACCTACTTGCACAAACCCTTCATACTAGACAGCGAGTTCAATGTAGACGTTATCCAGTTTACGACCTAACTTCACCCATTCGTCATGATACCCTTCGTGGAGATGCGTGGATATTTTGGCACTTTACACAACAGTAATAACTTTTCAATCTTTTAAATGCCGTTCACTGATGGAAACATATATGCTGCTTACTGATGCATATCGTGTACCAGATAATGTCAGATTAAAATAGACAATCTCTGAAGAATAATTTTTGAGCTTACATTTATTCCGATGAAATCGACCACCTCAAGCTTTCGCCAGAAAAGAGGGCGTCATGTATAAACAAGTACTAAACCACATCGTACACTGTGAACTTGAACGCCGTCGCTGAGCAAGAACGCATTGCATTGCACCTAATAAAAATTCTTTGGAGCCAACATTCATGGCTCGTGGGTTCCGTGTTCTTCATGATAAGACCATAAAGTTTCTTGACCTCGAGTAACTTTACCTTAACTTACCCCCAACAAAGAAAATAATGAAGAAATAAACAAATACCTGAGAAAGAGGGAACAAAGGATTAAATAGAACAGCCAAGAGGATCTTGGTATTTATCATCCAGCCGTGCACCATAACGAACTGACTTGAAGGCATGTGCGGAAAGAGGCACCAATCTGCCGCTGCTGTTCTGTGGATCCAGAGCAGACGCGACACTCTTAAGGCTTATAATGGTCTGCTTGTGTGTTGTTGTTGTTGTTTTTTTTTTTTGTCTAGAGTTCTTTTTTTTTTGTCTCACTTAGAGCCCGACTTGGGGCAACGCTGTAGAAAGCGAACTGGGCCGAGAGGTGTGGGGGCTTTGGACAAGCGCTGGACCGTCGCTTCTTCCATAAAAGGGATTTGTCCTCGGATACAGAACCAGTCTGCCGGGGCGAGCAGTAATTCGGCCGAGGCATCCTGTCGATTTCGGTTCCATCACCACGGTAACTTTTGTTACCGGAGGGGGAAGGAAAAAAATAAAGCGCTGGCTTCGCACCACGGCTGTTTTTTACTCTTCATCTTTTCTTTATGGTTGGGTGTGAGAGCTGTGTGTGTGTGTCTAAGTCGGTGTGATCTTTTTCTTCACCTAATTAGCGGAGCTATTCTCGAATGGCTAAGCCGAACGCTCCCCGCGCAATCTGCTTGTAAGCAGTTCTTGTGTAGCTAAGAATGATACGTAAACAGTCAGTTTTTGTTTTACTTGATGCTCTCGCTTGCTTATTTTGTACTCGATCTGTATTGATTTCTCTCGTAGCGGAACTCTGGCACGTAAGCAGCTTCTCGATTGGTCCGGTTTCAGAGATTGCAGCTTTTTTATCTTTATCTATTGACTCAGCGTAAAAGTCACTGACAGCATATTCTCCTCGCTGAAACACGGCAAAATTGCGGTGTCACCGATGACGACCATAGGCAGCTAATCGCTAATTGATTTTGCCGTGGTTGCCAAGCAGAATGTCTTTTAATGAACCACAGCTTTTATAGAATGCACATATAAGACGTTTTCATGCATTATCTAAAAAAAATGGTTTCATTTCCGCACAGGGGATGAAGGTGCTTGTCGTTACCGCAATATGTATCGATATAAGTGTCTCTACTTTAGGTCAATATTAGCTAAAACACATTGCCATGTTCATGGTATAATGCATCATACAGGTTCAGCCTTTTATATCACGTGAACTTTATGTTTATGCGCTGTGCCTTTCGCGAGATGAAGAGCGTGTTCAAGCGCACAGTGAAGTGTGTGATGTGAGCGCCTAGATGTCAAACACGTGAAAGCAATTGTCAAAACTTTTCGAGACAGGAATGTCAAGCAGTTATTTAAGAGGAAGGTAGAGGAAGAACATCCGTAAACGCATTCGAGCAGTCAATTTTTTCTTCTGTCACAATTTCTCAAATTTGTGTCGGTATAATATTTAAAGAAACAGTTCATTTTAAAACAAATTCTCTAATTTTATTCACGAAAACTACGACACAATCATGAAAATGCTGAGTTGGGGTAGGTTTTTTTTTTTTAGTTTTAAACACCTTTGCTGCTTTACGTGTGCAAAAGTTCAAGTGCAACGGATTACTTTTAAATGCGACTGTTGGGACCGGGAATTGTACTCGCGTCGTCGAGCTTATGAGAACATCACGTTACCACCCAGTTGCCTCATTTAGTTGAATAGTTATTACAACTGGACTGAAAAATTCTTCATCTTTTTGCTTTCTTAGCACGAAGAAAAATTCGCGGCCGCTTCCTGACGCCCTTTTCATAAGCCTATTACTCAAATAGGTGAAGCTTCTGTTCCATTTCCCAATGACGCCGAACATCCGCCACCCATAGACTTCGTTCAATACGCAACTGTTAGAAAAACTGAGGACGCCATAATTCACGCACAAAGACAAAGAAGTGCCGGCCTAATCGCTTTTCCAGTCAGGAAACAAACTGAATCCCAACTCCCCCACGATGTGCGTAAGCTGATATCTGCCACGCTGGGGGGACGAAAAAAGTGCCCTGCCGGGACAAATTTATTCTCGGCTCCTCAACAGCCCTCGAGGGAGTTAGTGATGTTTTTATTGGCCGCGGGGCTCAGTTTCTTCTCCAATAGGATCATCAGTGAATCAGTAACAGACCAACTGCCGGTAAGGGAAACAAAAGTCTCATCCTGTACCAATGTGCGGCGAGGAATACGCAACGATCTCCTGCGCCCGCAAGGTGAAGAAAGCGTGATTGTATAGAGGGCCGTTTTCACGCTCAAGTGAGAATACTTTTTATTGCGGAGCGACTTGAAAAGAAGTGATTGATTGCTTCTGGCACGTAGCGAGGCCAGAGGAAGGCTTCTTGCTTTCTTTTGTTCACACTTTTTTCTATCAGGTGCCAGGAACAGAAATAGGAGTATTGGCTTTCGTAGATATATGGTTCCGTATTGGCTGTGAGAAACTAATGTGACTTTTATGGCGCGTTTACTTGTGAGCATATCAGGCTTCCTGTTTTTCTGAGTGTCATTCTGCAGATGGTAAATACTCCTCTTATGGAAACATTGCTATCGACCTGCAGCTTCAAATAACAAACATTTAGGCAACGACACATCGTCTCTGAGACCGGTATTCTGCCTATTCCCAATGTCAAACTCCAAGTATGTAGAGGTGCAACACATTGCGCGAGTGTTGTGTGTGTGTGTGTGTGTGTGTGTGTGTGTGTGTGTGTGTGTGTGTGTGTGTGTGTGTGTGTGTGTGTGTGTGTGTGTGTGTGTGTGTGTGTGTGTGTGTCTGCGATCACACAATTTGTATAATTTTCCCCTTTTTCCTTTTTTCCTTGAACGAGTAACTCAGAAATTTATTTATCGAAATTGCCGACAATCTGTAGGGCGAATACCTGCATGATGACCAAAGAACCTTTCTTTAAAAAGTAATATATGGCGATCGTATTGAATTTAATTTTACAATTTTTAAAGTAGGGTAGTGCTCATGACACGATAGGTCCAATAATACTTTTTACAGCGAAATTTGTTATGAAATCATAACACGGGTCACGTGCGCCGTAGTTGTCCGCCGCCGCCACTGGTGTCCATGACCACTATCGCGCTAAATAAGAAACAAAAAAACTATGTAAGTAAAAAACACTCGCGACACAGTAGGACTCGAACCCGGGTCCCCTGCCTTCTAACCCAGTTTTATACCACAAAGGCAAGCTGGGTCTTGAAACTATGTTTCAAACTGGCTATAAGCATGCTTGATATCAGGAAATTACGCGCAATAATATGAGTAATGAATCACTTTACAAGAGCCAAAAAACAACCAGGCGTCACATAATGTCACTTACGTACTGACTGGGTTCGTTGAATGCACTAACCCTATTTCAAAAGCCCAAGGCATAATTCTTCGTCGTCGTCAGAGCTTAAAAAATGCTCAGATTTGTTTTGCAAATTGTGGCGGGCACCAAGCTTCTTCGAACATTGATGAAGGATATCATAGTGAATGCCTCCCTACTACACAAACTATATGATAATTTATGGCGCAGTGGGTACCTTGCAAACGTGCTCGTAGCAGGTACCCAAATTGTGTTTTAAGATGATCTGAAAGGCCTCGCTTCCGGCTTTCGCTGTGACCGTGCTGTGTATTCGACGCAGCGCAGCGTTTTCTTTTTTCCTCGCAAATTGCACTTGAACTGGTTCAGGGTTGTCAACAGAATTTTTTAGAGGGAGATAGATAGATAGAAAGAGAGAGAGGAGTTCAATCACATTTTTGTATGATGACGCGTGCGTTTGTTTGTATGCGGTGATATAAATGCACAGACATTTTGAAAACTTTTGAAGGTAAAGTATTGCCACCCCCTCTCCTTCTGGCCACACCAATGTCCTGGTGTCATGCTTCCAAGTAAACCCTGACACCCAGCCCAATAATTATTCGCAAGGCAGCCGCTCAATCAGGTTCAAATCGGGAACCAATGCTAACATCGTTTCTCTTTGTATACGAACATTACAGACAGATAACAAGGCGCGATCATTTGAAATGACAGCTACATTGTAGAGTGGAGCTCAATGAAGAAACGACCGAGCTCCACTATAGCTTCCTTCCCCAAATGCGTGAGTGAATGTATGACCATCGCCGCGTCGGCTAAAGAGCAAGCGGCAAAGTCAAGTACCACAAAGGAAAGCCTCTTTTTATCTCTCAAATTCATGCCCGCACCGGGCTCGGGGCCGGCATCTTTTCTCCCGTTCCGAGTGGCGCGGCGCGTTGGTGATGTCTCTCTTGAGATTGGACCCGCCAGGAGAGGACTCCGTGCGTCAAAAGAACCGAAAAGCGGTGGTCTCCCGCTCCGACCGTTCAGCTTTTGCCTCGACGGCAATATTTTCTGATTTCGCACCCACCTGCACCTATACGAAAATGATTTTCTTTTTTTGTTTCCTCCTTCTCTTTCTCCATTTTGGGACGCCTTTCAAATCTATCTATAAGAGAGAGTATTAAAGGAAAATGTTGTACGAAATGTTTACGGGCGTCCGTTTTACCGGCGAATAAGAATTTACAGTATGTTGTACCTTCTAGTTATTGTTTTCTTGTTCTCTTATCCCCTCGAGCAGGAGAACGTTACTTCGTCAAATACTTTCAAGAATTCTTACTTCTCTCCACATTTCCTCTTCTTTCTCAACATTTCTAGGATCATGAAGCGTCTTTTATTATATGTATAAACGAAAATGACGATGCTGCAAGAGCGAAAGTGGTGGAAGAAAAACTTTGCCCATTGCTTTTGGAGTCACGCTCGATGTGAAGAACGGAGGAAGAAGACGCAAAAGTAAACTCGGCTCTCTTTCGACATGTTCGCGAAACCTTTTCTCTTCTTCGTTCGTATATTCCGGTCGCGCGTCGTGAGGCCGCTTCTGTTGTTTTCGGCATAACGTATTTCGTTCTGCGATGTTCTCGGCCTCGGTCGCCATCTGGTTATCAACGCCAAGCCAGTAACGGTGTCGGGGGACCTTTCCCATTTCGATTTTACCCTCTTTTCCACCTTCGCTTACCCGCAAATGAAAAAAAGAAAACAAAAAGTAGAAAGAATGTTTTTTTTCTTCTCGTTATTTCAGCGTTGAGAGTTTTTTTTTTCATTCAGAAGATATCCAGACAGCAACCAAGCAGTCCTGTTTTCTAAAGCTTTCTAAAAGCAGTGTGCATTCGTTCTAAAACAAAAGCTTCTTCTTTCAACTTTTCTGTTCGCTTCGAAATCTTGGGCTGATATTTACGAAGGGAATACCTCGTTGAAAAGTTTGAAAGGCTTTTGTTCAACGTCTATTTTTCACAATCTGAAGTACATAACTGTTAAGCTTGACAAAAAAAAACAAACTTTGTCGTTCATCAAAACTAGTAGTATTTCCTAAGAAGCATAGAGAGGTGTCCTCTAATGAGCACAGGTGAATTTTGTCTGGTGGCCTGACCAACATGCTACTCCTGACAAATGTGATCATATTTTAAGTGCTTTTTGTAGTGCACTACAGACACAAAACACGCGCAACGCAAACAAGTACAAACTGAATACATTTAAATACCATATTTCCGAAAGTGATTTGAAATTGCACTCGTTAAATCAAATGCACGGGTGGCGTTTGACTGCAGTGAGATACCACCTGGGACGCGAGAGATGAGGCTAAAAGTGATTTTAATAGATTTAGTACACACAACGTTTTCGAACATCTCGTCTAATTAAAGAAAACCTGAGCCTATCAGCTTGTTTCATAGCGTGAAAAGAAAAGTGCGCTTTCTGTTACTATTGTAGGGGGCACTTAAAACTATGTCCACTGCTCAACCAACAAATGATATGTGAGCTTAGGCATTTAAAGTAGCATTAAAAACTTAATGTCTTATTACCAAGGAACGTTACAGTGCGCGGAAACAGAAATGTTCCTGCGGAAGCTTTCTCACTCGTCAAACTCGTCACTACATTCCCACAAACTATCAGTCATTGTAGCCTTTTTTAGCACGCAACCTCACAACGTGTGTTTTATTATTGTTTCACAGATTTTTACTAGGCGCAGTGGTTGTGAAAAAAACACGCGTAAGCATTAAGCGCAACGTTATCATAGCATAAATAGTTATTTCTTGAAGTGACGTTCGATATGTATTGCTTTTTCGTGTAACAAATAGACTCTTATTCGGTGAGTGTGGCACTGTCATTGTATCACTATAAAAAGCTTTACTTACAGACCACTTCTTTGCTCCAAAAATTTGAATTCACATCACTGTGGATGCACCATTATCGCAGTAAAATCTAATCAAACAGCAATACATTCTTTCTTAACCTAAGCAGCAGCGACCGTGTTTCTAATGGGGCAAAGTGCGTGAGCTCTTTGTCCTTTGATTACGACGCTCGTTAAAGAACGCCTGAACGTCTAAATTTCCGCAGACGTTCACTATAGTGCCTTCTCATATATATACTATAATTTTGGGATGTAACATTCAAGACTCACGTTGGTTTTGCGTGTTCGCAGACAAACCCACTGCACGTATTTTGAGTTTTCACACTTCACACGCGAGCCGCGCTTGAGCCGTGCGCAGCGCAACGGTACAATGGCGCCGCCTTCGGCATAGTCGTAAAGCCGCCTCCCGTGACCCTGCAATTTCACTGAAACAGTATCAACTGCGCATCATGCGCCCGCTTAGCGATTCTTTAAGTCCTAAAAGACAAACACTTCAAAAAGAAAAAAGGTTTTACCATAGGCTTTGCCGCAACTATGGTATTTATGTGGTGGTGCACGCTCTACAGGTAAAAAAAAAGTCTTCTACTCGGAGGTTGGGAGAAACTGAGTTGAAAAAGCACAAGGGCGGAATAAATAAAGGTTCAGAAGATAATATTGGCGTGAGTGCGCATTATTGGATGCTTTCATGTATCTTCTAAACTTGTGAGGTATAACGTTCAGTTGTATCAAAAGGTGTTGGTTTTCTTTTTTCACTTTTATTGAGGGTGCAAGATGGCGATACATGCGGTTTTGTCCATAAACCAGTAAAACCTACTAAATTTCTCTTCTTTGGGTGTCATGTGATCCATCAAAGCGATTGCAATAATATTTTCATGTCTAGACCAAATAAACAGCAAAGCAATAGAAGCAGTTGCCATAATAATAACTGAACTTCCGTTTGAGCTTAAGCTTAAGTAGAGGCTGCCTTGTCGCGTAAGAGACGAAGGGATGGATGGATGGATGGATGGATGGATGGATGGATGGATGGATGGATGGACGGATGGATGGATGGATGCATGGATGGATGGATGGATGGATGGATGGATGGATGGATGGATGGATGGATGGATGCATGGATGGATGCATGCATGGATCAATGAACGAATAGGCGGATATGTGGGGTTTAACATCCCAAAACCTCCATATTATTATGAAAGGCGCCGTAGTGGAGGGCTCCGGAAATTTTGACCACCTGGGGTTCATTATCATGCACCCAAATCTGAGCACGTGGGCCTACGGCATTTTCGCCTCCACCAAAAATTCAGCTGCCGCAGCCGGGATTTGATCCCGCGACCTGCGGTTCAGCAGCCGAGTACTTTAGCCACTAGACTACCGTGGCGGGGCGTCGCGTAAGAGAGCAATGGAAAACGAAGCAACCTAAGTCTTTAGAAGTTGCCGAGGAGGACCACGTTTTAACACAACTACTGATGATTACGACCAGTATGCGAATATTTCAGGCCATGAAGCAACCCACTAGCTCGAACACTGATGGCGTTGAACAATCACGGATATAACGATGGTGCTAACGGTTAATTTCAGTTCCTTTTTTTCTGTCATAGTAAGCTCCCTTCATATGGATAAACCCTTAAGGACAAATAGTAACAGAGCTACGCACCGGAAGCTTTTGCCACTCATAATTTCAAGACAGACCTTTGCTTTAGTGCAATGGGATCGCCTATCTCAGTCTTTTATTCGCAGGAAATGGCAAAACTGTTGAATCTAAACGAGAAGAGCTGATGGAAGGTTAAATAAAATAAAGGTTTTTGGTGCTTCCGACCAAAAAAATATACATCTTCTCAACAACTCTCCAGTAAAATTAAAGTTCCGAGGCGGAGCACAAAGATATGCGAGCGTGCGGTGTGAGGGCATATGAGCTGCTTTCCTTGGAGGCCCCCCGACGCTTTGCTGCGTTCAGCAGTAGCCCAGCGGCTTATGGAGAAATGGCAGCGGATCCCTGAATTTGCATCCGGTAATTAAAGAAGCCCGGCGGGGGCGTGCTGCGTTGCCACATGGGGCAACAAAGTCTCATCTCCTCTTTAGCAGAGGCAGCCAAAAGGGAAATGATCTAGAACGGGAAGGAGCGTTCTTAGTGATGGGAATCGCAGTTCCTTTCCCGCGGTGCAACAACGCGGGATTGCTGCAGAACGGGAGTGTGTTGGTGAATGAAAAAAAAAAAGATAAACAGAAAGGTAAATCAGCGTACTCTGAGCCCTCTGGCCAAACTCACACTGTGGGTGTGCATTTCAGCGGTAAGCGTATAGGTTCACTCAAGGTTGGCGTTGTTGTGATCGGCCCCCATGTCTGGGCGCCGCTTGGACGCGTGGAATGGTTCCGGCTTCGCAGCGCGTCCTGAGACGTCCAGAATCGGCAACAACACAGCAGTAGTACTGCGAATTCCTTGGAGTCGTCGGCTCGTCTTGCCAAAAAGCCCTTTGGGCACGCACGACCGACAGATTACCGGGGGGGGGGGGGCTGTTCGCTGTCTGGGCTGCCTAGAGGGAGTGGTCATTGCTTGGGTCGTCAACATTCAGCGGACAATGAGCCGAGCGCTTTGTATTCATCTTCGGGGACATTCCTCACGTTCCATGGCGCCTTTCCCGAGCGATGTTTCCTCGAGGAGTCATCTCGGCGCGTCCGACTCCCCGTTCTCGCACTGTGCCAGTGGTGTCGTGTATTGTGTGTGTTACACCCTCGCCGGGCAGCGAACTGGGCGGGCCTCTCCTCCCTTCCCAGGTTGGGAAGGAGGCGGTGTGACTTTCTCTCTTCGGGGGCATAAAAACGCGAGCGCAAGACGCTCGGAGGGAGAGCTTCCTTCCATCATCTAGTATGATGCTTACTCCATGTAACACGCTACCTTCAACATCATGTAAAATAGTGTAAATAAATCGTTCAAGTTATCAGCTCCGGCTCCGCGGCCCGTCTTCGCCCTGACCCTTGGATGGCTCAAGGCCCGACAAATTCCCCCAGTCACAACAGTGGATGGCAGCGGTGAGATGATCTGCGCAGGAATTCGACTCCGGCTTGGTGAGTGCACGACCTTTTCTCCTTGAGAGTTGCCAGGCTTAAATTAGTTCTTCCTGGTAACAAGAGTGTTGGAAGCCTGTTCACGGGAACCTTGCTTCAACGCTTTCCCTTGAGAAACTTGTCGGCAGAAAAGTAGCAGCCATGGCTTGGAGAAAGTTGCACAGATCGGACCTAGACGTGATATGCGGGGAATTCGGGATTGATTGCGGGAAACATCTTAAAAAGGCGGAAGTCATCAGGGCTATGGAGGCAAGCAGAGATGACGAGGAGATCGTGGAGTTGTGGGAGGATATAAAAAAAAAAGGGAAGATCAGGAGCGCGAGCGCCATAAAGAAGAGCAGGAACGCGTGCGCGAGCGCGAGCGCAAGCACGAACTGGATAAGAAGCGCCTAGACTTAGAAATAGCTCGGGCAACTACCTCAGGAGGCGCAACACTCAATGCTCCAGTAAGCAAGGCACCAAAAATAAAAGACCTCCTGAATCCTTTTAAGATGGGAGAGGATATCGGGTTATTTTTGGTCAATTTTGAGAGAAGTTGCGAAGGCAAGTTTGAGCGTGAGTTATGGGCACAAATGCTCTTGACCGTGCTTCCATGCGAGGCAGCGGATGTACTGGCTCGTTTGCCGCGAGATGAGGCGAATGACTACGATATTGTAAAGCGTGCGCTACTAAAGAGGTATCGGCTGTCTGCTGAAGCTTTCCGACGACGTTTCAGAAATAGTAGCAAACGTAGCAGTGAATCATTTGCCGATTTTGCATACAGTCTGAGGTGCAATCTCACCGAGTGGCTTAAGGGCGAGGGAGCTTTTGGAGACCATGACAAGGTAGTCGAGTTGATTTGCACGGAGCAATTCCTGAACGTTCTAAGTGACGAAGCACGCTTATGGGTATTAGATCAGCCCGGGGAAAAGAATTTGGAGCGTACCGCAGAACTGGCTGAAGAGTACACCATGAGGCGTGAGGAAATAAGAGAGCGCAACAAACCCGCAAAGAAACCATACCGTGAGAATTCTAAGCAGTCTGAGCGCAACAGTTATGCCCCTATTGCACCAGGAGGGACGAATGAAAAAGACACGCACGGGGAATCGACCATGAGTGGACGCGCTGGCAAAGAGAAAGAACAGGATAAGAATCGCGACAGAGCATTTGAGGCAAAGAAACCCATTGTGTGCTATCGATGTAATGAACCGGGGCACTTAGCAGTGGGTTGCCGTAAGGAAAAACTCGTTTTCTCCCTTTTTAACCATACTGATGAGAACATGAGGTTACTTGAACCGTACTTAAGAGAGATGACTGTCAATGGGCAAAATTGCCGGGTTCTACGCGATTCTGCGGCCACTATGGATGTAATACACCCATCTTACGTGCCCGCGGATGGGTTCACCGGAGACTGCGCGTGGATCAGACAGGTAGCGCAGGAAGACAGTGTGTGTCTGCCAGTGGCCAAAGTCCTCATCAAGGGTCCCTTCGGAGAACTGGAAACAGAGGCTGCCGTGTCACAAAGTTTGCCGAAGCAGTACGGTTACCTTTTTTCTAACCACTCGGAGGACCTGTTAAGAAAGAAAGGTCTGAGCTTTGGAGAACACACTGTACATGCTCTAACGCGGTCTAAGGCAAAGGAGATCGCAAAGGAGCTCGGCAGTTCCCAAAATAGAGAGGCACAGGCCCCCGACGAAACAAGGGCAGACGCGAATCAGGAGAACGTCCCGAGCGATGGCGAAAGCAGCTTTAAGAGTTCCAGTGAGGCCAGCGAGGAAGTTAACCTTCTTTCCGTGCTACCTTGCATGGGCGGGTTCTTGGAGCTATCGAAAGTAAGCCCGGAGGTTATCGCTGCGGAACAGGCCGAGGATAAAACGCTGCAAAAGTTGAGCGATATGGTGGAGGAGGGGTTGGCGCGGAAGAACGTCTTTTTGCACCGCCGCGCCGGAATTTTGTACCGTCAGTACAAAGACTCGAAGGGGGTGCACTATGATCAATTAGTGGTTCCACAGAAATACCGAGCCAAAGTACTGGAGCTGTGTCACGGTGGCGGGTGGTCGGGCCATCTTGGCAAAAAGAAAACGAAGACTCGTCTACTTAGGGAGTTTTATTGGCCCAATTGTTTCAAGGATACCGAGAGGTATGTGCAATCCTGCGATGTGTGCCAAAGAATAGGCAAAGCACACGACCAGCAGAAAGCGCCCTTAAAGTTGGTGCCACTCATTAGTGAACCTTTCCGCCGCCTTGTCGTGGACGTTGTGGGCCCCCTGCCTGTGACAAAGTCAGGGTACCGCTACATCTTAACCTTGATATGTCCTGCCACAAAATTCCCGGAGGCGGTTCCCTTGAAGGAGCAGTCATCTGTAGAAATAGTGGATGCTTTGCTTTCAGTGTTTTCGAGAGTAGGCTTCCCGTCAGAGTTACAGAGCGACCAGGGCAGTGTGTTTACTAGCGCACTAACTACCACATTCTTGGAGAGGTGTGGCATTAGGATAATACACAGTTCCGTCAGACATCCTCAGAGCAATTCAGTAGAAGCATGGCACTCGGTTCTCAAAAGGGTATTACGGGCATTGTGCTACGAGAATCGGAAAGATTGGGAAGCATGCTTGCCAGCCACCATGTTTGCCCTGAGGTCTGTGCCGCACGAGGCCACCGGCTTTAGTCCCGCTGAGCTAGTATATGGGAGATCTCTAAGGACCCCACTTCGCATGCTGCGAGAATCTTGGGAAGGGAGGGGTGAGGATGCCACTGTGATCGAGTATGTGTTGGGCTTACTCGGGCGACTTCAGACCTGCAGAGAACTCGTTGAGGCGAACATGACAATGGCGCAGCTTAAAGCAAAACGTCTGTACGATAAGAACGCACGTCAACGTTCGTTTT
This sequence comes from Rhipicephalus microplus, assembly GCF_043290135.1. Classification (NCBI taxonomy): domain Eukaryota; kingdom Metazoa; phylum Arthropoda; class Arachnida; order Ixodida; family Ixodidae; genus Rhipicephalus; species Rhipicephalus microplus. The sequence goes on from NC_134703.1 coordinate 57,327,340, forward strand.
CAGAAGGAGATCAGGTGATGCTTTTAGCATCATCTAAAGCGAACAAGCTCGCGGTTCAGTGGGAGGGCCCTGCGAAGGTTATGCAGAAGTTGTCGGACACCAATTATGTGGTCAAACTACCGGGAAGGCGGAAAGAGGTAAAGATTTACCATTCAAACTTGATGAAACCTTACCACCAGCGGTCAGCAGTAGTTCAACTCGCGCTTAACGTTCCGGAAGAATTAGAGACAGATTTTCCTTTTCCCGGGCAGGCTTCTGATTCTCAGTCCCTCGACATCTTGCTAGACACGGTCACCAGTAACTCGAATTTGAATGCAGAACAGAAAAGAGAACTGGAGAACCTACTGCGCGAGTTTGAGGGAGCTTTCGTCGACCGGCCAGGAAGAACCGATTTAGTTGAGCACGACATTGAACTAACTTCTGATGAACCCATTCTTTCACGGCCTTATCGCGTATCACCCAGGCAAAGGGAAATTCTCGCACGCGAGATTCAAAGAATGTTGGAAATTGGTGTCATCGTCCCGTCGGAGAGTGAGTACACCTCCCCTCTAATACTGGTGGAAGCACCCGGGAAGGAACCGAGACCCTGCATCGATTATCGGAATATGTCGCCTAAAAATGGCCGCCTACTGAGATGGAGTTTGGCACTGCAAGAACATAATTTTGAGATCCGCTACAAAAAGGGGCGGGATAATGGAAATGCTGATGCTCTCAGCCGAGGCTTCCTGTGATAAGGAGCAAGCGCATTCCGATTGAGTTACGACAGCCCGGGTTTTTTATTTTGTTATGTCATTCCGTGTATCTTTTCGTTTTGGATTTTTTTTAACTTTTACTGCATGGTGAACCTGTTACTTAGTCTGCCTGCCACGGCCAGACGTTGAGAAAGGGATATAATTTGTTAGTTGAGTTTCCCGACCTTCTCACTTCTCACTCGCCATTTGCCTCAAGGCTATGCGCCTTGCGGCTTGAGTGCAATTTATTTAAGGTAAATTCTTCAAAACTTTAGGAGCGTTGCCATATTGCTTTGTTTGGGGACGTTCCAGGCAACGTTCTAGTGTGGCTGCTTTTATGCCGACAACGGGCTAAGAGTTCAGTAGCCTGGCATATCTCGGGAGGGGTGGTGTACCGCCTTGTCGCTGCTTGGGTACTGTGCGGATTTGATCACTAATGTCAGTCCCAGCCTTCGACCTGCGGGGGCCCCTTCAACGGAGAGTACTACTTACGGACCTGCTGACCCCACTTGAGCGAGAGAGAAAACCTGAGCCGCAGCCGTTCCAGAGCTGCTGCGCTGCCAGGCCTCTTCAAGGTGCAGCGTTGGGCTGCCCCTCTACGAGTCCTTTTTCCCGGCGGCGGACGAGCTGTTGTGATCGGCCCCCATGTCTGGGCGCCGCTTGGACGCGTGGAATGGTTCCGGCTTCGCAGCGCGTCCTGAGACGTCCAGAATCGGCAACAACACAGCAGTAGTACTGCGAATTCCTTGGAGTCGTCGGCTCGTCTTGCCAAAAAGCCCTTTGGGCACGCACGACCGACAGATTACCGGGGGGGGGGGGCTGTTCGCTGTCTGGGCTGCCTAGAGGGAGTGGTCATTGCTTGGGTCGTCAACATTCAGCGGACAATGAGCCGAGCGCTTTGTATTCATCTTCGGGGACATTCCTCACGTTCCATGGCGCCTTTCCCGAGCGATGTTTCCTCGAGGAGTCATCTCGGCGCGTCCGACTCCCCGTTCTCGCACTGTGCCAGTGGTGTCGTGTATTGTGTGTGTTACACCCTCGCCGGGCAGCGAACTGGGCGGGCCTCTCCTCCCTTCCCAGGTTGGGAAGGAGGCGGTGTGACTTTCTCTCTTCGGGGGCATAAAAACGCGAGCGCAAGACGCTCGGAGGGAGAGCTTCCTTCCATCATCTAGTATGATGCTTACTCCATGTAACACGCTACCTTCAACATCATGTAAAATAGTGTAAATAAATCGTTCAAGTTATCAGCTCCGGCTCCGCGGCCCGTCTTCGCCCTGACCCTTGGATGGCTCAAGGCCCGACAAATTCCCCCAGTCACAACAGCGTATTGATATAATCTCTGCTTGAATTTTCCTTTTCTTTCTTTCACTTCACATTGGGAACATTTTGAAGAGCGTGTTCTATAACGCTTCCAAGTGTTTAGTGTTCATGTGGACCTTGCTTGTTCGTTTGATAAGCAAAACCGTATGTTTTGTTTGTCTTTCCTCCTTCTATTATTGCAGTTTATTCACTTCGAACCTATTAACACTACCAAATAGCCAGCCCACACATTTATTGCTTCACCTCTCGTTTTTTTTTTCTTTTCCCGCTTCCCCTCATTACTTTGACGTAAAGAACACATTCTTTTAATTCAACAATGTTTACAGCGAAGTCAGCGTGTTGCTGTACTCTGAATTTGAAGCAGAACTTTCGACACGTACTCTTCACAAAAGTGGCGCTACAGGTTGAAAAGATTGGCATGATTGCACAAGATGTGAAAAAGAAAATCTAAATCAATAAGAACCAGAAAAAAAATAACATTAGAGCGATCTTGTTCATTCCATTGATTTTTACTGGTAATGTGTGTGCTAAGAAGAAACCAAGGCACCAAAAAGGGACAGGATTCACTGTTGCAACATAAAAAAAAAAACTGGTCGCGATAGTTGGTTGGTTACGTAAACGCCTAGTTGCGAAACATTCTGGTCCTCTACTGTAAAGCTCACGTACATTTGAGCGAATAGCACGACTTTTTACCCTTCTTCCACCAAAACGGGAGCTTCGTTTCACTGAACGACATCGTTGTATTTCCCCACCGTACATAGCACGCCAAGCTACAACCGCGATCGCGTAAACTCGGGTGTCCTAAGTGCCGCAGGGTGGCGTAGAATAACTTGGAACAAGTTCACACAAAAGCGGAATCCCATTTCGTCTAGTTCATTCACGTGAATACATTACGCCTTGTTCGTTTTGCTAAGCTGCTTGAAGATCTTTTGAGACACGGTACAGAATCCACGCTCAGGATGATGAAAAGTGGAATGGTACCGAATGAAGCGAACGGCAAACCCGTACAAAGCAATCCCATAAAGAGTTGGGCGGCAATGGTCGGGGGAAGAAAAGGGTGTCGAGGAAGGAGCCTAACAAACAAAAGACAAGTCCAAGTGCGTCAGTGGCGACGCAGAGTGGCAGCACAGCGGCGCTGAGGTGTAACCATGTGCGCGACTGGTTTTCGAGTGTAACAGGAGCCGTTATCTAAGAGCCGCTCCCTCGGCCGCTGCAGTTGCAGCTACCGGCTACGTGAGCTGTGCAACCAGTTTTTTATTTCACTTCCACTCCCCACGCTATTTTTGTTTTTCCTTTCCCCTCCTCTGGGGCCGCCACCGCCGCAGTTTCCTTTTTGGCACTGCGGCGCAAACGAGGCCGGAAATGAGAGAGGCGTCACGCCTGGCGGTTCCCTTCCGTTCCTACTCGGTGCCACACGACCACTTCCTGCCGCTGGGTTCTCCCATCCTTGACGAAAAGGCCTGCTCCCAACTGTCCCTTTTGCCGAAGACCAAGCAAGTAAGAACTACTGGGGAAAAGAAGGGAAAAAAACGAAGAAAGGGGTCGGGTGGTTTTCGTTTGGTACGATTAGGTTGTTTCATACCTACAGCTTGTTTCTGGTCCCCTATTTCCTCTCTTGCTTCCTCAGGCTTCGCGGCCTGTTGCCTCCCTGTTGGCTATCAGACGCGGCTTGTTCGACCCACATGAAGTAAGTAAGCGAGGAAGTGAACAGAACGAAGGATGCGTGGAGGGCTTTGCACAAGTCGTTCAAACGGTCTGATGAAGCGAAACAAAATGAATCGTATACAACTCAAATACGAGGTCAGGATGTGGTAAAATGGCTGATAGTCAACGCTCGTCTCATGTAGCACCTTTTAGTACACATTTAGCCTCTTCGAGGGGACATTAAAGAGCAAAATAGCTCTCTTACGGGGACATGACGCTTGGTAAATGAAAAAAAAATGGCAGATCCCACGTACAGTGGTAATCGAGCATATGCGAAGCACTAATGAGAAAGGCTGAGAGGTCACTTCAAAATCAGCTCAACTCAACGAGATGGAGGTAAGCTATGCCGTACATGACTTGCATGTCATGATTATCATGTTTGGACGTTTCATTTACCTTCGTCATCTAAAAACGTCACCTGATACCAACTTTGGTATATATGAAGCTAGCGAAACGACCGTGAGCATGCTATGCGCGTAGCATGTAATCATACTTTGCATGGCATATATATCATGATTATCATGTTGGGACATGTTATTTACATTCGTCGTCCATTCACGTCACGTAATATCAAATTTGTTATAACTAGTGAAACGGCTGTGAGAACCCTATGAGCGTAGCATAGCATGTAGTCATATTTCACATGAAACGCATTTGAGCATCAGGTTTTGACATCTCATTTACGTTCGTCGTCTATTCACTTCCGGTAATACCAAATTTGGTACATGTGAAGCTAGCGAAGCGGTGGCGAGCTCGTCATGAAGGGCCCAATATACTTTGACGCAATGTTGATGAACGCGCAGGCTGGGCGCAGCAACGCCACGCTAGCAAAACGCGAGCACTCAGTAGTTTGACGCAAGGCTTGACCGGCGCGACCAGCGTCCGTCGGCGCGGTCCGGTGGCAACCGGCGCGAAATGCGACATGCTGCGTTTCGTGCCGACGACGTTACTTAGACAACACAGCATCTGCCTCTCTTTGTGACGGAGAAACACTGCGTGCGATGAAACGCGCATGCGTCAAAGAAACATAGCGCGGGCCTGCGAGTCCACATTGGAGGTCAGTGGGCAGATCCACTGATCTCTACTAGGGAGATATTGGCGCCTGGTGTGGAATTGCCGGCGTGACGCGATGAAATGAACGCCGGCGCGCACGCGTGCCGAGTCATGTCGAAGTGTATTGGCGACTTGAGTGTAGCGTGTATCAATGTTCTTACATGACACGCATCTCATGATTATTATATTTCCATTTTCACCTTTGTCATTCATTCACGTCATGTTAAACCGAATTTGGTACATGTGAAACCAGCGAAACGGCCGTGAGCGCATCATGAGCGTGGCATGTAGTCATGTTGTTACATGACACGCATGCCGTGATTATTATGTTTGCACCAGTCACATACTTTCGTCATCCATTCACGTCCCGTAATACTAAATTTGGTATATGCAAAGCTTGATTGATATGTGGGGTTTAACGTCCCAAAACCACTATATGATTATGAGAGACGCCGTAGTGGAGGGCTCCGGAAATTTAGACCACCTGGGGTTCTTTAACGTGCACCCAAATCTGAGCACACGGGCCTACAACATTTCCGCCTCCATCGGAAATGCAGCCGCCGCAGCCGGGATTCGAACCCGCGCCCTGCGGGTCAGTAGCCGAGTACCTTAGCCACTAGACCACCATGGCGGGGCTATATTCAAAGCTTACGAAACAGCAGAGAGCACATAATGAGTGTGGCATGTAGTCATGTTGTTACATGACACGCATGTCATGATTTTCATGTTATGGTGTGTCACTTGCGTTCGCCATGCAGTCATGTCATACCATACCAGTTTCACAACATGTCATGCGAAAAAAAAACCAACGCAAGAGCAGCAAGATAATGAAATGTAAATCATGACATTCATGGCATACATATCATGATTTTATGTTATGACTAATCAGTTATACTTGCATACAGTCATGTTATGTCATGCAAACTTTGGTATCGATACCATTATCCAAACGGCCAGGAGAGCTAAAAGTCGTAAGCGGCTAGATATATAGATGGGCAGATAGATAGATAGATAGATAGATAGATAGATAGATAGATAGATAGATAGATAGATAGATAGATAGATAGATAGATAGATAGATAGATAGATAGATAGATAGATAGATAGATAGATAGATAGATAGATAGATAGACAGACAGACAGACAGACAGACAGACAGACAGACAGACAGACAGACAGACAGACAGACAGACAGACAGACAGACAGACAGATAGATAGATAGATAGATAGATAGATAGATAGATAGATAGATAGATAGATAGATAGATAGATAGATAGATAGATAGATAGATAGATAGATAGATAGATAGATAGATAGATAGATAGATAGATAGATAGATAGATAGATAGATAGATAGATACGCTCAATGTCGCTGAAGTTCGCCAAGAAATGCTTCGCATTTAAAAACGCGCGAGAAGAAAATGCGGGTGGAGGTGCCGCCGTGAAATTCCCGCACCAAACACCGTGCAAGCACATTTTGAAGGCGCCTACTGGGTCCCACATAGCTGCTAGCCGATTAGCAAGTAATCGGCTTCATTAAGTTGCCAAATATGTAAAACGGGTCCTCACAACTGGTTACTTTGAGGCTCTTACGTGTACTGAAAATGACACTCCGGGATAATGTGATGATTTCTATGTTTGTCTTTAGTTAAATAATAATATTATTATTTCTTTAACTGCCAATTTCTTTAACTTGCACTAGTTGCGAAATTCTCGAGCTTGTTATCTTAAAGTTAATAACCAAACACGTAGAAGAAAACAACCTGATCTCTCTTTCTCAGCATGGGTTCAGAAGTGGGCTATCTACTGTCACTCAGCTCGCAGAGGCTGTACATGACTTCAAGCTGGCAATAAACGAACAATCGCAAATCGATGTAATTTTTTTAGCTTTCTCTAAGGCGTTCGACCGTGTGTCTCACTCTAAACTCATCACTAAACTCATAGAAAAACTAGGCAGTTGTCCAATAGTTGAATGGATTAGTGATTACCTTTCAGACCGCCACCAGTTTGTGCACTATAATGAACAGAAGTCTGACACTGTTAAAGTCCTTTCGGGCGTTCTACAGGGATCTGTTCTCGCTCCACTCTTCTTCCTGTTATTCATTGATGACATTGTTGAATCAGTAAACGTTAAAATTAGGCTGTTTGGAGATGACTGCATGATTTACAGCGAAATCAAACACATTAACGATGATGTTGCCCTTAACAGATCCCTAAACAACGTAGCCCAGTGGGGCCAAGATTGGCAGATGGTTATTAATTCTGAAAAAAAAAACGGTCGTGATGAACGTAAGCTGAAAGAAAAGCAAACTATTATTTCCATACTCGCTTAATGGTGTCACCCTTCACACAGCAACCCAGTAAAAATATTTAGGGCTTCTAATATCACGTGACCTCAAATGGACTTCGCATGTACAACAAGTGACGAAAAAGGCAATGAACAAGTTGTTTTTTCTGAAACAGACCCTACGTTACACTACCACAGATACGAAGGGCTTATCCTACATTACCTTTATAAGACCTATGCTAGAGTATGCGAATATAGTGTGGTTTCCTTCAACAAATACTGACATAGCTTTGCTCAAGAGCGTGCAGCGCAAGGCGGTAAGATTTATCTTTAACTGCTATAAGCGAACGGATTCTCCTTCCGAGCTTCTGCTCCGAGCAGATCTACCTACGCTCTGCGATAGAGCAAAAATACATCAGTTGAAGTTTTTTTACCAATTGTCAAACGGCCACTTTAAACCTAACGCCTCCGCCTTCGCTACTAAAAAAGCAAAAAGGAAAGTGCGCCAGAAACACGACCTGATCTTCTAAGAATATTTGTGCCGTAACAATACCTTCAGGTTTTCATTTTTTTCCTCGCGTAAGAAGAGAGTGGAATGCATTTGATTCAGCTACTGTAGCAGCCAACACTCCAAAATTTTTTAGAAAGAGTTGGAAATCTGATGTCGGTGCCCCCAAGTTCTACGTGTTAACCTCATTCCATACGGGTGAAAGCATCCACAATCTAACAATTTATTTCATTTTCTTTATCATTTGGTTGTAGGCAATGTAATTATGCCTGTATTATGTATGCATTAGTTAGTACCATGATCGCGACGCTTGCACGTCATGATGTCATTACTCTTGTGTTCGTTTCTTATGTACTTTTCTTGTATTGCCACTGCATTGCCTTGCTTGTAAAAAGTTTGTATCTTTCCCACTCCTGCAATAACCCTCAAGGAGGGTTGACAGTATTTTGTAAATAAATAAAAATATTAGACAGATCACAGTCATTCTAGCAGTCGGTGTCATGCGCACTAGCAGGTGAGTGGTGGCCTCTACCGATTTTTTTTATTCATCTGAGTCAAGTGTTGTGAGTTCGTTCGACTTTGCGCACTTTTAGCAGTTATGAGCATATCGAGGGGAGGCGCGTAGCGGGATGTTTGCTTTCCTGGAAGGTAAAAAGGTGGGGAGTGGGGTGGGGGCGAGCCAGAGGGTGTTCAGCAATACTTCCTGAAGGCCTCGACTATTTGAAGAAAGCATCTATTTTTTGGAAAGCACACATTTGAAAAAGCCACATTCGGGAGGGGGGGGGGGGGGGATTAGAACTTTCCTTTGTTTGGCTACAGGATAAATCGTGCATTTATAAACCTCGTCGACTGCACTGATGCCGAAAGAATTCCCTATGTTACAACATAACAACAGTACTCTAATTAGAGCACATCAGTCCGTTTTACAGAAATGAACTGCACGCTATGGTGCGATGATGTGCAATCGCAAGAATTGGTTTTTTTCCGTATTCCTCCGGTTTTGCGCAAATATTAACCATAGATATACGAGTCACAGTAGTTAATGTTTAATGTTTAATATATTGTTCTAAATGCCCTTAGTGCATACGGCATCCACAATGAACACATACGGCATCCACAATGCCGTCATCCACAATGCGGCATCCACAGTGCATACGGCATCCACAATGGCACGGTGATAGGGCTTTTCTCGTTAGCTGTTTCAAACAATGGTGTAGCTCTGGGGTAGAACACTCGACTGCTACGCAGAATGTCTGGGTTCGATTACGGCTCTAAATACGATTTTCCCTTTCTGTTACTCGCTTTTTTTCTCACTTACAACAATGCCGATGACTGTCCTGCATTTTATACTACGTATGCTCCATAGCGCGATTGCCTAAAGCCTCTGGAAGTTCTGTCATTCTCTTTCCTGGTTTGATACAAACTGTCAATCAGCTTTGGCTCATGCCCGCATTGCATAGGCTGTATGTGGGTATATGCCGCACGGAACTGAAGGAAAGCGTTTCAAGACGTACGCGTCAAGTTAACTCGCGCAATTGATGTAATGGCCTGTTCGCCGTGTTCACAATACACTAATGCCCTCCGAGGCAAACTTCGATATGTGTAAAGTTATAGTTAAAGATATAAAGTTAATGTAACGAAAATATAAAGAAACTATAACGTTGATGTAAAGAAGACATGATGTAAATATAAGTGTAAAGTATGGGTTAAGAGGATATGACCATGAGAGCGTCCAGACGTATGTGGCAAGATAGACATATACATATATAGATAGATGTGGCTAAACTGCCTGCAGTCGGCTGAAAAAAGCTTCGCATTAAAAAGCTGTATCAATTCATGTCAGTGAAAGCTGTATTCAGCTAGCGTGTGCCACCTACCTGCACATTTTTCCCTCACACTCCACCCGCTATCTCTTCCTGTCTCTGTTATTCTGTCTGTATCACGTCTTCTCATTTCCGCTTTCTTATCCCATAACTATTGTCATGTTATACCAGCTAGCCCAAACTGCCACACCCCTAGCGTAGGGTAGCGAATCAAATGATTTTCAGATTGATCTGTCTGCTTTCAACCTTTCTCTTGTAATGTTCCTTGAATTCATGCGCAGGAATAAAATGTGCGTGCAAGCGGAGCCTATCCGTGCGTACATGTTAGTGTGCAACGAAAAATAAACCGCGAAATTCAAAGGCATAGATACACCCACACATTCAATCCACCTTGAGGTTGAGCAGCTCCGAACACAAAAAAAATGGAAATGAAGAAATGACAAGGTGTAGATGAATTTCCACTGTTTAAAAAACAGTATGACGGAAAATGAAAGGGTTGCCAGTGGTGCCAGGACAAACGGGGGCAGTCGAAGATGAAAATGAAGGCTAAATGTGTTGGACGTGAACAGACTGCAGCCTGCGCTCTCAACCGTTTCCTGTTCTAGATACCTCCATATTATTTCTCCTGTGTGCGAACGTCCGACGACAAATGGCGAATCTGAATTTTGTATACATGTTTCCTCTCCGGTCGAGCTGTTCTTACCTCATAAATATCATCGTTTGATTTACATGTTTGGGGCGAAGCTCCTTATGGTTTAGGGCAGTCCATCTCTCTGGCGTTTCCAGCACAGCATATTCACAGACAGACAGACAGACAGACAGACAGACAGACAGACAGACAGACAGACAGACAGACAGACAGACAGACAGACAGACAGACAGACAGATAGATAGATAGATAGATAGATAGATAGATAGATAGATAGATAGATAGATAGATAGATAGATAGATAGATAGATAGATAGATAGATAGATAGATAGATAGATAGATAGATAGATAGATAGATAGATAGATAGATAGATAGATAGATAGATAGATAGATAGATAGATAGATAGATAGATAGATAGATAGATAGATGCACGGACGGACGGACGGACGGACAGACAGACAGACAGACAGACAGACAGACGAAAGAACGGACGGATGGACGGATAAATGAATGGACGCTTCGCCCCACTCATCATCATTCACTCTGTTGATATGCTTTTCTTCCCATTTCTTGATTTTACGTTCGTAAGTTCGTGCGTGTCGGTGTATGCTGGATGCTTTAGTGAGTGAGTGAGTGAGTGAGTGAGTGAGTGAGTGAGTGAGTGAGTGAGTGAGTGAGTGAGTGAGTGAGTGAGCGAGCGAGCGAGCGTCAGCTAGGCAAGGTAAGCATTGCGGGATTGTGTACGAGTGACATGAACACAGAGGGAAGAGTTGTGTCACGCATTTCTATGTGATGTGTCTTACATAGTAAGCGTGTAAAAATTATCGACGTTGCTCGACTATGAGCAAAATATGGATGTTGACATTTCTGCGTGACAACACGAAATTACCACGTATTTTCACACCACAAGGCCTCAGCACCTTTACTAAATACTAATTCCAAGAATGAAAGGAAATTACATCGTCAGAGTCTCATCTACCTATAGCTGGCACAGAAAGGAAGCCTTGTTGGACTGTTATGAAGTTTCATCTGGTTTCTCTAAACGATGACATAGATAATAGTTTTTGGTGTCACGTTTCGAAACCATAACATGCTTATGAGAGACGCCATAGTGGAAGGCTCTAGAAGTTTCGACCATCTAATATTCTGCAACTTGCACCTAAATCTAAGCACACGGAGCTCAAGCATTTTCGTTTCCATCGAAAATGCGGCCACCATAGCCGGGATTCGGACCCGCTGCCTGTGGGTCAGCAGCCGAGTGCCATAGCCACTACACCACCGTGGTGGGTTACAATGACATAGATGACAATAATATTAAATCAATAACATTGACACATCTAGAATATACCACTAAATAAGTAATTTGTATCACACGTGAAATGCAATTTTGCACATACCTTTTCTATCCCGGTCTCCAATTAGTGTTAATGTGCAGATTGTACATTTTTAACCGGAAGGATCGGAGGATATCCGATGTGGATATGGAGCTATCTCAGAAGCAATGAACCACTTACACTCCATGGAGTCATTCGTATGTTGATGCACATACAGGAAGAGCAAAGATGGCCTTGAAGTGTGTGCCTTACATCAAGCAACGTTAATAAAAGGAAAACAAAAATACTTCAAAGGCATTTCATAACGGCCGTTGTTCTGCTTCTATGGTGCGAGAAAAGCGTTCGTGCGCTACCAAACTTTCATATTCTCGGGTCACTTGCTCCATCTTCGATTCTCTGCATTTCACGTACGTCTATACGCAGTATGTTACGCCTCAGCCCAACAACAACAACAACAACAACAACAACAACAACAACAACAACAACAACAACAACAACAGAAAGCAACAGACCTATGTACGACACGAACATGCACCCCCACCGTCCGTCGATGCGAAGGAAAATGCGGCGAAAAGACGCACAGCCACCCCGGCCATAAGGACGAAGACACGATCGACACAAACGATCGCTCCCACGTGCAAACAGTCCGAGGCTTATACAATCATACCGGCGTCAAAGCGAACGATCGCGTGACGTGCTTTTGTTTGGAATGCGCAGCACGTTTCATTTCCTACGTCTGAAGGCCGCGGCACGTTCGCTTGTTTTGTCACGGTGATACGCTGCTGATATGAAACAGTCGCGTGATGTGATTACTTGCGCTGCACGCAGCAATCAAGCGATCACCGATCTCCTTTTCTGGATCGAAATCAAAGCCAGGAAGGCGGACGAAAAACAAAAATAATAAGCACTTGAAGCTTCTTTTTTTTTCTTGTTTTCCATGTATTAATTTCGGAATGGGTGTGCAAGCATTCCACTGCACTGTAAAACTTAGTGTGTCTTTATTATTCGTCTTTTGTTTAATTTGTATCAATACGTTTTCGCCTGATAGAAACAAACTTACAGGAGCCAAGCCGAAGAATGCAAACCACTTTTTTTTTACTACCTGTACAATTATGCAATGATACAAATTTAGTTGGACTTTCAGCAATTCTGGTCGACAATTTTTTTTCCAATTCTTGAGGTTTTACGTGATAGAATATCCATATGATTTTGTGGTGCCTCGGTGTGGTTGACAGCAGAGTAATTTTGAGCATCTAAATTCATATTTATTATAGTACATGTAAATGTGGTACTACATGGGCATTCTCGAATTTCAGCTGCGACGAAGTGCGACCGTCGTGGCCGGAAATTGAAGGACATCGCTTAACGTAGAGGGTTGTTTTATAATTTTTTGCAGTTAAGCTATTATATTTTTGTTGTGCCATTAAGCATTCGTGTAAACTATCATCATCATCATTTACCTCTGCCTTACCAGCGCGTGCAACGCAATAACGCATTCAGCGCACGCTCTCGTCATCCTCTTCATCTTCTGCTTTGCTCCCCGAACATGTACGCTCTAAGCGAGCTTTTACGCTGCACCGATTGGTCCGGCATGGCTTGCAGTAACTCTGACAGACAGTGCACAAAGAGAGAGAAAGGAAAAAAGAGACAAAGATGGAGAAAATAGAGAGAGAAAAAGAAAGGAAAGAAGAAAAGTGTAAATGTAGAGAAAAAACACATAGAGAGAGAAAGACGTAGAAAGTAACAGATACACAAAAAAAGATAGTTACTGCTTCTTTGCAGGCAAAAATACAAAGCGAAGTGGAAGTGCTGAGAAGAACCTGACTCTTTTTTATTCCTTTGTTGTAGTTCAATAAAGTTGTATTTTTGGTAACGTTGTCTTTTCTCTCTCTCTCTCTCTCATTATCTTATTTCTCATGAATTGCTGACGTATTTTAAACTCGACCAAGTATCCGTGTCGATTTCCTTGAAGAGGTGCACACGCGAGTTCTTTTTTTTTTAAATACCACGTGAAGAAATGCCTGCGTTGTAAATCACAATCTTCAGTGGAATGCGTGGGGCGACCTGTCAGTAGACTTTTAAGCGGATTAATGCGGCTTAATGTAATCTCGTGGCTTCTGACGCTCCATATTTCACTTATTTAGTGTACCCACAGCACGTAATCCTTGTACTTATGCAGCTTGTCTCACTACTTTACCGTAATTTATGTGTTTACTTGCTCATGCGTTGCGATTCGCCGACATTCGCTTTCGCCTCAATTTGTAATCAGCGCCTCCTTAATGTCGCGTACAGTTATTTTTGTTGTGCTTTGTCTCAAGGTATTTGATGCAGAAATTAAAAAAACTACTCTCGTTATTCTTGGTGACCGTTATTTATGTTCGGTACTATGAAGTATTCGATTGTCATTTCTATTTTTTTCATTGTAACTATAGGTTGCGTTTAGTTATTGGTTTATTATAGGTCAACTTCGCTCCCGGAACTGGGTCTCGCTTACACACCGTAGTTTCCCTACATGTTCCTCATTCACTTATACGTGAAATTCATATTGTAGCAGTGTATTGGGCCATCTGGTATTCCATATTTAGTCGAGAAAACAGCGATAACGAAGAACAAAGACAAGTAAATTCTGTGTCGCTATCTTTCGCGCTTTTTCACTGAAATTCCACCTAGCCTGATCTAGCTGCCACCTTCCTTTCAAGGACAAGACTCATATGGCAGCATTGAGGTAGCAGAAATAAACGAGATCCGTACGTCTAACTGGGCTGGTTCTCAATTTTTAAACAAATGGCACTTCATATGGGAACCATGAAATACCGTCATGCTAAACAACAAGGTAGTTTTCTTCTTTGACGTTGTAAATTAAACCTACTTTCAATCACAGTGACCGGCATGCCGCAACAATTGTTCGGAATAAGTAAATTTGTAAGTGAAAAAAAAACAAGTAAAAGGAAAGGGATGAAGGCAGTACTTAAAATGCTGCGAAGGTCATTAAGTTGAACAATTGGATCAGAGTTGCTCATACTTCAGTTATCAACGTAGTTTGGAACGACGACCGAAGTCACAAAATTAATGATCATTAAATCTTCGGCCATAGCGTGTAGTTCAAAAGCCCGATGTTTCAGAGCTTGACAAAGACCTCATACTGGCTGAAATGCAGGGAAGCCCAGTTGTGCATATACGCATGCTTTGGGATTACACAGTGGACGGCGAAATTTTGCGCGATTACCACAAATCCGCGCGGGAAAGGTTCTCATAGGAGAGAGATGCAAGGACAGGCAGGAGGTTAATCAGACGCATCTCTGGTTTCCTACCCTTCACTGTGGGAAGAGACACGGGAAAGAGATGGAAGAAGAAAGGGAACAAAGATACGCATAATCACGAGCACACCGTCGGGAGCACATGTGGTCTACTGGAGGTCGCTAAGATTTGTTGAGTTCAGGTACTACAGTAGCGCTTTAGTCGCTTTCTGTGCCATCGAAGCACACACCCAAGGTCCCAGTGTTTCTTCACAGAAAATAGTCTGGAGTCTAGTTAGTTCAAAACCATCCGGAGATCGCATCACTGGGCGCCGTAGTGAGTGCAACTCCACAGATTACATAAAGTTTTCACTACGTCACCGATGTTTCCACGTGCTTGGTCAACGTGCAGTGACTTCAACACAATCCGTGTGAAATTTTAGCTTTTGTTTTGAAGGCAGCGGAAGCGTTGGTGTTGACCTCAGTGTCCAAGAGCTCATAGCGCATCGCACACCCTCGTGGACTTTAGTTCAGCCTCTGTTCACGGATGACGTGGCAAAGATCACTTTCATGTGACCTACTTTACAATGAAATCCTGCAATGTCTCAAACACGCGTCCGTCTAACCGTCCCTCGGTTCGTGCCGGAAACGATGCCAGCTGCGGCCTTTCTCCTTCACCCTCTCTGAGCATTCACGTGATGAAACATCAACGTAGAGCAACACCTGCGCCGCATAAATGGTGTGAATACTGATTATAAAAAACAAAGGAAAGGTAAAAAGTAATTTAAAAAAAAGAAAGAACGCACAAGGTACAGTCATTGGAATGACCGCAGGTTTTTGCCATACACATTGAAATTCACAGAGTGTCCTTCAATTTTTCACGTTAAAGTTGTAAATGATTATGTTCTGGTGCATCGAGTCTGCACAGAAAAGACCTGTAAACTACAATTTTGTGTGGACGAATTAACTTGATTAACCCAACATTTATTCATCAAATAAATGAACATGACACAAATGTAAACGTGAGCTTGTACGACATCGTTGGAACGGTAGAATGACGTGGCCTTGTTAGCCTCGAACACAAAGAACAAGGAACAAACGTCAGGTTATTTTTGAACTTCCGAAGCAAGATGACTTCTTATGTGTGACAAGATTTCATTTCACGACCGACGTTGATGTGATTGTATGCGTCATCTGCAAGAGAAATACTTGGACCTTTGAGTATATGTTTCGTTATTCATTCTACTCAGTCAATAATGATAATACATAAAGTAGCCGTAGCAATATTAACTCTACCAGACCCCCCATAGTGAGAGCTCCACCAGCTTTCGTCTTCACGATCTTGTTAGGGCTAAGAGGCTTCAGTCGAATTATCAGTATTTGTTGATGATTGATACACGATCAAGCTCGCTTGGACATGTTTAGTTCCGAGCAGTACTTTCTGACTATTTACTGCAATTCACAATGGCTTCTCGTCGTTCATGTTTGTAGCAACGTCCAATATAAAAGAAAGCTACCTTTAGTTCGACAAATTTTATGAATTTTTTCCAGTTCGGAAGAGATGCCGCTCTTTCGCTCTCGATTTGAAGTGGCTGAAAATTTCTTCTTTCGTTGGTATTCAACAAAGACTGGCGACGCCATCGAACAGTGGGAAAATCCTGCGCCCACTGTCCATAATGAAACCCAAGTGTCAGGGTAAAATCCCAAGTGACTTACTGTCCAGCGTTACCTCGAGATGTAGTATGCTTTGAGGAAGCTGCCTGTTTGCTTGTTTTTGACGAAACTGTTTCCCACTTCTCTTTTCTTTCCCGACAGTAAACGTCATTTTATTGTAGTCTATATCTATAGTCTTCGTTCAGCCGACTTGGCGATCATCTCATGTAGCAACTTATGTATAAGTCAAAGCGCCTACTGCCTTCCAAGTTTAGGTGGGCGTTGAAGAAACCAGGTGGTCAAAGCTAATTCAAATTCACCTGCTACGCCATGCCTGAAAATCATATCGTGCTTATACACGTGACATCTTGAATATATTTATGTATTTAATTAAGAGCTTCTACTATACAGCGTGAATCACTGCGGTCATGTGGCACTGCTACTATGATGATGGCACTATGTTTACATATGGCACACATGTATTATATGAATGTTGCGATTCAGTTAATTTGGCAGTTGCCAATGTGTTGATGCTGCTAGCATTCCAACAACACTCAGCCAGCTCACACGACGATTCCGTAGATAAGCGGCACTCTAAGTCATTTGTATTGCCGTCTTCCAGGATTTATCGCATAGAAAAACTCAGTCATCACCATTCACATTGAGAATATATATTTGGGAGGCTGCGAAGAAACCGTCCGAAACGTGGGCGCTATATGGCGTCTAGTTCTGTATACCAAACTGTGGTTGTCACAGCTCGTACTCACTCCTCCGCCCCGCTCATTTTACCCCTCCTTATTCGTACTCTACAGAGCTTCTGATTTACGTGGTGTTCTCAGATCTACCTCCCTCGCATTACGGCTGTCACTGGTGTCGCTGCTTGCCATCGCTGGCCGCGAATCTCCAATCTGGAAGACCGAAATGAAGACCTCGACAGGGTGGTGGAAGTACCTCCCCTTCCCCCCCCCCCCTTCACCTCATGATCCACGAAAGGGAAAATGTTCGCGCGCGTGTGAGCAGTGCCTGCAGCAGGCACGTAATGAAGCCGAGCCACGTATCGTATCGTTACCCTCACTCACACACACAACCCCTCCTACGCTTCTCTGCAAAGCTGTAATGTGCTGCGGGTAAGGCAGAAAGGGAGTCCTGCCAGTAGTTGCGGGAGGGGATCTGGGGTGGCTTCATTTCGTCTCGTGCCTCCTCCGCGGCGACGGCATCGAGGTGAAGAAACGTGCCCAGAATATTAATTACGAGCAGGCAGAAAATGGCCGCGCGTCCGTCTGTCTCACAAGCAAAGCGCGGGAAGAGGAGGGAGGCAGAGTTGGAGAAAGAAAGGAAAAGAAAGAGGGGTGCAGCCTCAGGTCCGGTTACGGCCGACCGGGCGAAACGTGCCGGGCGCGAACGAGCGCCGTTCATTTGGTCGCTGAGCGCACTCGGACCGGGCCGATATTAAATAAGCATAATTACGAAGTTCGTTTTCGCTTCCTGGTTCACTTTTCTCTCGTGTCCCCTTGCTCTACCGTTTTCCGCAGTCGGCCGTAAATTGTGGGACAGTGGCTATATGTAGGCCTGCTGATGTTGCAAACGCTGATGCCGTAGTTACGTCGCAGTTTTTTTTTTCCTTAGAGGAATCAGGAATGGTTCGCAAAGAGACCATGGTCTTAGTAAGAGGTGAGATGTGCATGAACTGGACAAAACCACTGCCTCTATTTCAGTCCCCTGCCTGCATGTGCTGGAGTTGTAACGAGCAAAATTTACTTGCACAATTTAACAAAAAGATTTATGCACAGTTGCACTCCATGTTACATCCAATGTCTAGAAACGAAAATAGAAACATTCGTTTCTGCGTGTGTTTGACAAAAAAAAAGAAAAAGTTCACTGATACAAAGACGATGAGCCTAGGCGAGCTAGCCACAACTCAATGAGGAGTTCATTATCCGGGAGCCACTCTTTATTCATCGTTAGGGAAAAAGAGAAGTGCTTGTTGTCTAGAAAAGATAGGTGGCGCTATGAGAGGAGGCCCACATAGAAACATGGGTCAACGCCACAGGGAAGAAAGTTTGGAAATAACATAATCACTCTATAAAATGGTGCGGACAATCGTAGCTGTAGATTATTGGCTGCATGAAAAGGGAAGAGAGAGAGAAACATCCGTATTAAAAACAGAATAATCAGCTAGCGTATACTCTCTTACTAGTTTATCTGCAAGGAAAGCGTACGAGGGGGGAAATTTTTAAAACTATACAAAGTTCGGCATATGCCACGTCGTGAATCGATGCTATGCAAAACATGCGCATGCAAGCTGGCTTTGTTGTAATTTTTTATTGGGCAGAACATTACGAAGTTGCACTGAAGATATTTACAAGTGCGCCCAGAGACACATGTAGAAGACTTGCAGATATTTACGCAAACATTTGGGCTCTGCCGACTCCAAAGCACCGCAGTTGTCTAAATGTGGGTATGTAGTCTGGCCGTTGCGCAAAGAAGACTATTTGTGTTGAAAAATTTTAAGTGAAGGTGCTGATACAGTGTTTCCTGATACCGTAGTGTACATTTAGGTAGCCTTGATCTCAGTTTCAAGCCCATCTCTTGTATGTACCCAGTTGTCTTAAAGTTAAAACGAACTTCAGTTTCTATCCTTGAGCACGTAATGCTTGCTCGATCCTCGCTCAAGCAATCAAGTAATTAGGTTTTGGGTAGTGACAGCGTACCTACACCACTTGGCTTCCAACGTTGAACCTACGATATAAGTACAGTGACTTCTGAGGCACTGCGATATGCAGTGAAGTCTCACTTGTATTAACGTCGGTTTAACGAATATTACAGAATAACGAACTTCTGGAAAATCTCTGCTGTGATTTCCGTGCAATCTGATACTGTTAAACTAACTTCGGAATAGTAAGCACTTCAGTTGAACAAACTTTATTTGTGGATCCAGGTTCACTTTCGAGATCAATTGATGTTTCCGTTATGCAGCACCGGCATAGCCGACGCGTCCCTTCCACGAATCACTCATCCATTGGTGGTGGTGCAACATCAGTGGTACATGCAGCTCCACTGAGATTAAGACAAGGCACGTGCGCTTAACTAATTACGTAGAGCTATAACATTTAGAAACTGCTTTCATTGCTTGCCTGAAGCCGAAAGAAGAAGAGTGTGACCCAGAAGTTTTAATGGCCAAGGCAGGTTCATATCCTGTGTCGGTTGCCGAAACTGTCGGATATATTAGAAAGTTACGAGACTTATTGTCACAACAACAAGCTGTGCCAGACGCGGTACACACAAACGATTCTCTGGACAGCTTTTTGTCTTTTTGCCATTTAAGGCCGGCAGCCCAAATTAAAACTAGAGAATGGTTTTTTATATAACTTGCATTCATCACATGTGACTTGATTTCTAAGCACGTCCGAAGCTGTCACTCAGTCTAGCGAATATTCAGTTTACTGCACTTTCAGTTAAGTGAACTGTTTTCTTGGGTCCTTTGAAGTTCATTCAATTGAAAGTTCACTGTAATTGACGATGAGTAGGCGGATGATGGAGCTCGCAGAAGTCAGGCACACGGTAGATATCTAAAAGTACTTTTCCCTAAAAGTGAGGCGAGGAAAGTTCTTGCGGCAATTTTCTGCATGGCTGCTAAGACAGAGGAAAACAAAGATTTATGGGAACGCCAAGAAATTAGTGAACTCCAACGCGAGCTCAGAGGTGGCGTGCACCTCTGGATTCTGGCATCGCTAACACTGAGACTTAACTCGGGCACCTCATTTAGCGGCAGCGGTGGTCGACGCACTTACACCGCATCATTTAAAGCATCGTGAAATACAAGACAAATAGGCACTACGAACTTTTACTCGCAACTGAAATGTTTATTAGAAGTAGTGTCTGCGTCTTGTCTTGCCTTTAGCGTGGCTCAAATAATGTAGAATCTTACTAAATAGCCCAGTTGTCGACCTCACTTCCACCAGTTGCATCGTTCATTATTCAGGCTGAACATGTTTTGGATATAGATACATGATTTACATGAGGAAGAAAACACCGTGAGTAGCGTGACTTGCGCGAAAACATTTCGTGTCATTTCACATGCGGAAAACAGGGCGTAGCTATACTGCTAGCCGGAAGACCACGGAAAACAGCGCGTGGACTCGTTCCACAACAACCGCTGCGGACAGTGGTTTATGCAGCGCTTTATTACCGTATATGATATTGCTTGACGCTGTCGCCACAATACCTTAGTGGTGACGTAACCGGCAGCCCCACGATGTCGCACACTTCTGTGGTGCCACAGGTGGCAGCTGCGGAAACTGTCATATCGCCACCATCGTTCCCTGCTCCTCACGCTCTCCTCGCTACCACCAGCTTTCACCCTACTCTACTATATAAGAGCAGTAAGTCGTCCCAGGAGACGAAGACGTCTTGTGTAGAATCAAAGAAGGTGTTTAGAAAAAAGGTTTAACGAGTTTGAGTAATTGCTCCTCAACTATGGGAGAGCAGTATGCCGTCCCTGCATTTGTTTAGAAAATGTGGGTAACTATTTTGAGTACTTGGTACTCAACTACAGGAGAGCATGAAGCCGTCCCTTGGGAACACTGCGATAAACGTCAGCCGTCCCTTTGTTTAGAAAAAAATTTATTGCCACAAACGTCAATAGCACTCAACAGAACATTTCCTTTTTAGGCATACTCTAACGATGATGACAAAACAGACGTCATTTGCATGAACATGGATATGAGATGACGTTGAAAGAATATGTACATTCGATGGTTCACACAAACACAACCCCAAAAAAAGGCTTCAAGGTAAACAAGAGACACAAATAAAACATGAATATGTACATTTTGGATATTCACATGTTGGCATGCCATTTATGCCGGTACATCGACACATCAGCCTACCAATACAAGGCCGACCGAAAGACAACAACTGTGTATCTGTTCATCCATTGCCAGCAGGTTGTGCCTCAGTTGAATTAAGTAAAACGGCATGCGTAGTTACTTTGGTTAAGAAGAGAGTTGTTGTCTGAATGATTTTGTGCCACAAACATATCTGGTGAAATACCCAAGTTAGAACAAATTATGTTACTGCAGTCTCATGTCCTTTAGCCTAAAATTTCTCTCTAGCCATGTAGTTAGGCTTTATTTTGATGTTTTGGGTCAGCCAAAAGTTAATTCTTATAAAGAAATGGCGGGTTTTTTCTAGTTCCAAGCATAATGACAGGAGTAGGAAATTACACTGCTGCGCCCTAATTATTCGAATCACTTTCATGCTATTCGCAACTTTCACCGCCTAGAGAGGGCGCTAGCACAAGCCCAACATTGCTGTCGTATGGGGGATCGTGCTGCCGGCGCGTCCGCAGCCGCCGCCGGTGAGCCCGTCACTACGAACTGCGTAGTATTTTCGGCTGCAGCCACCGTGTTGTCAAGGCTTTGCTGAGAAGGTCATTGACTCTAGCATGTATCATATTCGACACTGTGTATTGAGAAACGCGTGTGCGGCGTATATTGAAGGAAAATAAGTTTTGAACGCCGGGCACATCGTCCGCTGCGGTGTGAACGAATGCACGCACAACTTTGTGAACGCTGCTCATGCCATGCCCAGGTAAGATCGAGCAACTACGCTCGTGCAAAGCGGGAAACCTCGCCTTTGACTGCACGGCGTCTGCACAGTGGCTTTCAACATATTTTGTGATTCCTCTAGCTCAGCAAGCAAACAATAAAGAGTAAATCATTGCTACTACGACTCGCAGTACCTGTCCTACTTCAGAATACCCGTAGTATAAATTGTCAGCGACAAAATATAAAGCTCCAGCGAACCACCTAAGTGAGGCCGACTGAACGATGACATGGGCTGGCTGCGTGGACATCCCACAAACGACAGTTACGACGGATGCCCCATGGTGACGCCACCATCTATGAAAGTTGCGAATTCTTTGGAATGATGTCGGTATCTCACGTTGGCGACAAATTTGAGAGGCTACTTCGTAGAAGTGACCAATATTCTGAGCGCTGCCAGACGTCTACCAACAGTAGCTTTCTCGGCATCGGCACCAGTGCCATTGGAGGCATAAAGCCTCCAAGGTAAACGACATGTTGCCGCCACGAAAGAACGTTATTCAGTGTCCAGGGAAGTCTTAGCTGACGGTAACTTGACGTTTGCTACCCGTTACGCTCATGCCAACGCCTACGCGTACACGCGTCTTTTCTACAGGAATCCTGGCGCCAGCAGAGGAAGCAAGAACATAATCTCACTCTCTACGTTTTTTATGCTCGTATGTATTTAGAAACAAGAAGAGGGCAGAGTGGATTAGGGAACAAACGGCGGTTAAGGATATCATAGTTGAAATCAAGAAGAGGAAATGGAAATGGGCCGGGCATGTAGCGCGTAGACAGGATAATCACTGGTCATTAAGGGTAACTAACTGGATTCCCAGTGAAGGCAAGCGGGTTAGAGGGAGACAGAAGGTTAGGTGGGCAGATGTGATTGAGAAGTTTGCGGGTGGTAGCAGCAAGCAGCAGCAAGCACAGGACCGAGTTTACTGGCGAAACATGGGATAGGCTTTTGTCCTGCAGTGGACGAAGTCAGGATGATAATGATGATGATGATGATGGTGGTGGTGGTGGTTATTATTATTATTATTATTATTATTATTATTATTATTATTATTATTATTATTATTATTATTATTATTATTATTATTATTATTATTATTATTATTATTATTATTATTATTATTATGTATTCCCTTCACTCAAAAACTTGGATCTTGATTATTTGAGAATCACTTCTGTCATGTATGCCACATATCTATAATCGCACTCTACCTCGCGTATTCTCCTTGCATTATCACTGCGATCTCGGCACTATCTTGTCACGAACGGCGTGCCTGTTATCAGCGTTACAGTCAGCCTCGGTGAAAGAGTGGCTAAGGCGGTAAGCTGCTGGCCTGAAGGTCGCTGGTTTGATTCCGGCCTCGGCGGTCGCATTTCAATAGAGGTAAAATGGTAGAGGTGCTTATACTGTGCGATGTCAGTGCACGGGAACGTACACCAGTCGGACAAAATTTCTGAAGTCCTCCACTATGGCGTCTCTCATAACTATATCGTGGTTTTGGGACGTAAAACCCGACATACTATTACTATTATCAGCGTTATACATCATGTCTGATAGGAAAGTGGCATGAGCCAGGTTTTCAAGAAAAGGAACGTGAGAAAGTCAGATCATTATTATATTTCGGTGGCAAAAACACTCCTCATATACACAATTGTTTATCGTGCTCTCTTTTACAATGAGCCACGCTCAATTAGAGGCTGCAAAAGACAGAGTTATACTTCTTTATTAAAACAAAATAGTTTGATGCCGCGGCCCACCGAGAATTCACCTATACATTTCCACTATATATATGTTGTTGTGAAATGTACACGAATGCATTACACAAAAAAAAAACTGGAAAAAAAAGTGCTGTCACTGAAAATAAAGCCTACGACCCCTCGCTCTGCCACGCGCACAAAGAGTACTTTACACGGGGTATTCATATACGGGGTGTTCGATATATGGGGTATTCGTTATATGGGGTATTCGATACGTGGGGTATTCATATTACCCGTATGATCCCCCGTAACTTCACCCACTAATCATCACTCACTTCGTGTACCTGTTGCAGTTTTTTTTTTTGCATTACTAACAACCCAAGATCGCAAGCTAGAATGAAGGCCCGCCTTTACTCTTCAGCTACTGACACCGGCCATCTCAGTGGTGTACAGGTGCCCCATCTTGGAGACCATGCTCCACCCTCCCCCAATTTCATTGAAGAAAACGTTAACTGTGCATCAATTTTGCTATTTTGTTTTTGCAACTGAACGGACATAAATAGCAGGATCACATGGTGACATCGACCCCGAAAGCTCCTTAAGTGTTTCGAGAAGTGTTATTGCAGTACCGAAAGGAACACGCCAACATAGAGACATCACACTATCTGTGACACTCTCTTTCGTACTTAAACGCCAGCGCACAGCGACAGCTGGAACAGCTTCGCATTTGTCACCGAACCAACAGTGCACCCCTTGTTGAAGAAAATCGCTTGTACGTTCAGTTCGATGTAAGAGGTCGACTTTACGTAGTGTTCGATTTACCGACAAAAGTTGCAAATATTACACCTACACCATCGCACATCTGAACTTACTGTGCCATTGAAAGAGTAAAAAGACACGCTCATGCCAGGAACGGCCACAGCTCACTGGAAGCGCTAGCAGTCAAAAATGTATAGCAAGAAGAGAGCACAGGGCAGATCGTATGCGTCAGCTCGCCCATCAAGAAAGTTTCACCTCCCTAATATAGTGGGCTTTTTGAAGTGTTCTTAATTTATTTCTCAGAAGCAATGAGAGAGAGAGAGAAATAATTAAAAGGAAGAGACAGGGAGGTTAACCTAGACGAACTGGTTTGCTACCCTGTACGGGGGTGGGAAAAAGGGTCG
Source organism: Rhipicephalus microplus (assembly GCF_043290135.1). NCBI lineage: Eukaryota > Metazoa > Arthropoda > Arachnida > Ixodida > Ixodidae > Rhipicephalus > Rhipicephalus microplus. Next base: position 57,352,107 of record NC_134703.1, read on the forward strand.
GAAAGAGGATAGATATAGAGAGATATAAAATAAATTAGAAAAAAACACACATGCGGACACATTCGGGGAGCTCCGATCGCAGTCGTTTGGACAGGCCGGTTGAACGCAAGAAGCGCAGGAGCGCCTTCACAGCCTTCTTCTGCGACATAAAGTCCTGTCGGCAGCGCGGGAGTCTTTCTTCCGAAAGAGGCTGGTTGTCCAGTACATCTAGTGCATTGCAGAGTGACTGTCTCTGCGAGCAGTATTGTGGGCATTCACACAGAATGTGCCAAGTTGTTTTGTCACTGCCGTAATGGTCGCATGCAGCAGTGTCAGCATCTCCTATGCGGAACGTGTACGCATTGGTATATGTGACGCCCAACCATAATCTTCACAGCATAGTAGCGTCTCGTCGGCGTAATTGCGGAAGAATTCAAAGACTGAGAGCTAGGTCTAAAGTGCATAACCGTGCATGGATGAAATGCGACTCGTTCCATTGTGACGTGGTGTGCTTGCGAGCAAGCATGCGGAGTTTCCGTGCAGCGTCAGTTCTCGAAAGCGGAATTGATATTTCATCGCTTTCAGTGTGGGCAGAACGGGCAGCTTGATCGGCTTGTTCATTGAAGCAAAACTTTTTAGTAGACCACATTGGGCACTTAGTTAACTGTTAGCAGCCGCGTTGTTATGTTCTCTGCTCAATTCTAATTCTTAGGTGTTAGGACAGTTTCACTACGTATAAACCAACTCACGTACGAATTATTCCCCTATCTTCGCTTATATTTGTTCGTAAGTAAAAGATTTAGGGCAGCTTGACGCCGGAAATACTAACAAAACCAGTTTACTAATGACACTGCACGATTACTACAAAATATCTGCGTGATTTCGGCCTCAGAAAGCTGGTGATGTTATTAGTGAGCAATAAATTTCGAAGAGGTCACTACTGCGGCTACTGCAACAATTTTATTGCATGGCTACTGCTATTTCTTGGGCGCTCTACAATGCCTCCTTTGAGCTGCTCTCAGCCGCTTCCTTGACCAACCGGTGTCGCGAATAGAGACCCTATGATCTGGCACAAAGTTCATTTCATTTGCGCTGGCCACGAAAACCATTATGCGCATTTTGAAAATGACCGCCCTAGTACAAACGCCCGCTACAGGCAGTGAACACGTCTAATGTGTTTACTCTTCATTTAATTTCTATGATACAACTTTTCCTTCACGCGAAAGAAAGGTAGTTGCTTTGCGTATTCTTCCACCTGTAATTTTTCTTGGTAGCTCTCGCCAGCTGGCAATAATTCAGACATCACACGGGTATATCACATACAAGATAGACGCCAGTTTTACGAAAGCTCGTTTCACTAACATTTTCTGTGGGCTACTAGTTGACCATTAAAAAGTACAGTTTTCCGTTATGTTGTAGTGGGAAACAATAAAGTAAGTAAATAAGTCAACATCAACCCAGCTTTTGTAGCTGTAAGTGTTTTTTATATTTTGATTGATTGATTGATTGATTGATTGATTGATTGATTGATTGATTGATTGATTGATTGATTGATTGATTGATTGATTGATTGATTGGTTGGTTTAAGAAAATAACGCGTGTACGAAATGTTTGAGGAAATCGCGGCATCTCTGGGGGAATCGCGCCATCTCGCGGCAGTGTAATTCCCACTCAGTCAAGCTCAGCGCACACACCACTGTGACCGCATTCCGCAGGGGTTCGCACCAGCTTGCCACTTGATTACCAGGCGCTCCTAATTTGTTGTGGCGGTAGCAGCTAGGGTGGCGGTGTTGGATAAGCCGGTCGACACAAGTCAGCAGCCAGATCCAGCGGTGACGCAAGCAGGACCGCTTACAGAGCAGTGCGACGGTGAGAAATAGGGGAGGGGTGAAGGGGTGCGGCGCAGCCTCCACGTTTTT
>NC_134703.1:57359004-57374004 GCF_043290135.1 Rhipicephalus microplus
AGCCCTAGATTGCGCATAAGGTGCAAAAACAAACCGTCGTCGTCGGCGTCATCATGAGTGACGCAAAAAATTCATCACCTGGCAACATCGCAGGCCGTCATAATTCTGTGAAGTCATCATGACGTAACATTAGGTGACGTCACATGATGATGACATTATTCCAAGGCATCACCACTTGGTCAAAAGTGAGCCGATTCCGGAGGCCCTGCAATAGCACCCAGAAAGTTTTCGGAAAAAGGAAATCAGTAAGATTGACTAAAAAACAAAAACGCCTTTCGCCTTCGGGACGTCTTCCGCATATGTGATGGACCGTGTGACTTTTCAAATTATTTTTCCACAAAGCAAATCAATATTTAATGTGTAAAAACTGTGAGCAAGGTTACTTAAATGAAGAAATATAAAATTGCTTAATAATATCCTCTGTTTCAAAATACTTTATCACTTGTACTTCAATTTCGAATAAATTGTCTAGTAAAAAAAAGCCTGTGTGTCATAATGCTGCATCAGCAAGTGTCACTATAATACCAGTACACCTTTCTTGACCTGTGAACACCAGTGATTGAACGATAGAACAGGGGGAAAAATATATGAACACTCTGTATGAAGGGAACACTGATGAGATACGAAGCAGCAGCGGTGCGCATCACGTTGACCCGGTTAAATGGGTGTTCACACAGGGTGTTGTAGGAACGGTTTGAAGCGAAACACACTGTAGCGTTTACTCGATAAACGTTTGCTTTAAATGCAAGGACATGGGAGGGGGGTTGGTTTTCGTGTAAGTTTCATCACAGACGAATGAGCCGAAAGATTGCTTCCACTCGACGTGTGGTCGAGCGTTGTGTGTGGTGGAGATGGTGAAGAGAGAAAGAGAGTAGTGTGTTACGAGCGGGCGGAGAAGCCAGCAGCTGTGGGTGCTGTGGCAGACGTGCTGCGGGTGAAGGAGAGAGTGACGTCAGTGAGCACTGGTGAGAGAAGCGTGCGAGGTAAGCGTGACGTCAACGCGCAGCTGCGGCATGACCTACTTGGGACCGCTCCAACACCTGCGGTGAGGAAAACGCGTTGTGGCACGTTCGTGTGGACACACGTACGTAAGGTGTTACACACGTGAGTCAAAGAGCTGCATCGCATCTAAAAAATTACGGACCGTCACCCCGAAGGGAACCATGATGCGATGCGATGCGAAGCCGCAGTGGTGTACACGCCATTGACCCGGCTCAAACGGGGGTCGATGCGTGTGCTAGAAGAACGGTTTGAAGCAGAACTCGGTGCAGCCTTTACTCGAGTAAACGTTTTCTTGAAACGTGAACACAGTGGAGGCCGGTTCGGTTTCGTGTAAGTTTCGTCGCAGATAAATCATCCGAAAAAAAAAATGGCAGCATATCCACGGAGTGAATGATGGAGAGTGGGGCGAAGCATTCGTCCGTCCATGCGTCCGTCTGTGGGACCGTCCATGCGTCTGTTCGTGCGCCCGTCCCTGCGTTCGTTCATGCATCCGCCCCTGCGTCTGTTCATGCGTACATCCATGCATCTGTCTGTGTGTCCATTCGTCCATCTATTCAACACTCCAAGTCCCACTATCTCACATCTTTTTATCATATGTTCCCCATATAGAAGCACCGCCATTCAGTGGGCATTCCAAGGACTAAACGAGAGGTGGCACATGCACACTTTCTTACGGCTTGCGCTTCGGGTCTACTTCCCACCTTCAACCACCTTGAGTTCATGGGATATACTAGTTCACTGTATTCATGGCACTGCGGCCCAATGCTCGCTAAACCTTTCTAAAACCAAGAAGGTTACGTCCAGCGAGTATAACGTAGCAACCTTTTCCTGTCAGATAGTGCTCAATGTACATGCCAGTGGCTGCTGATGTGAAATGAGAGACGGGAGGATTCAGCTTTTAATTTCTTACGGGTTGCGCTTCGTATCTGCTTCCCCCCTTTAACGACCTCGAATTCATTCATGGTATATACTAGTTCATTGTATTCATGGCCCTGCGGCTCAACGCTCGCTAAACCTTTCTAAAACTAAGGAGGTTACACCCAGCGAGTATAATGTGGCAACCCTTTCTTGTCCGACAGTGCTCAATGGACATGCCAATGGCTGCTAACGGGGATCGCAGCGTGCGCGTTGACTAAAAGCCGAATGCTCCTGTCTCTCATTCCCCATTAGCAGCCATTGGCATGTACAATGAGCACTATTTTTTATTGTTTAACAACGCACAGAAGAAATCTCTCACCGGCACCGCCTTGGAGGTCAAATGTTATACCTATTTCGGGTATGTGCCACTGGTGGTTACGTACTACGAGAAACGCACAAGCCACGCCATAAAGAGCTTCGCCCCTAAAAGTGTTTCCACTTGACGTGTGGTCGAACGTTGCGGCCGGTGGAGAGGGTGAAACGAGAGAGAAGTGTGTTGCAAGCGGGCGGAGGAGCAACACCACATAGGTGTGTTGGGAAGAGCCGGTAGCTGCTTCGGGTGAGGGAGAGAGTGACGTTAACGCGCAGCGGCAACTTGACCTAGTTGGCATCGTTTCTACAACTACGGCGTGGGGAACGGGGCGCGGCTCGTTGGCACCGAGACGCAGAGGGACAGTTTTACACAGACCAGAGTTCTCTACATATCTACTAGAGAAAAGTCTGGTGCTAGTGCCTATGGAAGCTACAACGAGGGCACCTCAGCGAGAAAGAAAATGATAGGTAGTACAAGTATTTGTCTAATCTTCGTACTTCTGGTTCCGTGTGTGTTCGTATGGCTTGGAGCTGTTCTGTCACAAAAGAAAAATCAGTGAATGTTCAGCGGATACGCTTAACCGCCTTAATCTTTTAGGCTTATTATTGGAAATTGGGTCACAAAATTCAAAAAGGTTCGTTTTTTTTCTTCAAAACAAAACCAAAACACACCAATTAATAAAGCCACAAGGGCGTTTTCCCGCCTGCAATTACGAAGACTAGCCAAATCCGAGTTCTACCCATCATTCCCATGGTCGCTGAACGTCCACAGGGACACAGTTCCCTCTAGTTAATTTTAGAAAACTTGAGGAAACTTTGTTATTATACACCTCTTAGGGATAACGAGAAGCCGCTGCTCCATCTGTGCGCCACCATTTTCTTACATCACGTCAATAAAAAATAAAAAACACGTGTTATAAAGCTCTAGTTTCTTCGAAGTCACAATTTCTGTTAAATGTGACATTCCTAATATCTACCTTATGCGCTGTCACGCAGATCGTTTTTTCCACCAACACAAAATATTTCAGCGAATCATTCTGCGCATTCTACGCCCGAGCCGATAACATTGGCCACATAGAAAGTTTTCGTGTCCAGCTGCTTCGGAAGCATTCGGAGAGCGCATTGCTTGATCTCATACCGAGCGTAGCTGCCCAAGACGTGCTGACTGCTTGGTCCGGCAGGAGTCACATTTACAGCTGTCCGCCATTCTGATAAGAACATGAACTAGATTCTTAGTTGATGCTATAGCTACCACCACGAGTTCCTCGCTCTGACGCGTTGCTGTTATACTCCCTTTGGATGGCCGTTGCGTTCACAAAGGAGCGTATACGTGAGCTTTCGATGGAATACTGCGTGCGACTGAGTCTTGTATGCGCTTGAAGGTTGTTTCGTTTTTCAAATTTACGCCTTCCTTGGCGCGATTCGCCAGAATCCAGCTTTTCAACGTCTGCATATATGTCTTCTGACGACGCGGGAGAGCCGAAGAAGCTGTGCCAGATCAAGAATATTCTGTACATGTACGACATTACGCTCCCCTTCACTACAACAGTCGTTGTACTACCCAAGGTGAGCTTGAGTGTTACAGCAATACGGGCATTTGCGAAAGCCACTTTAAATCACATGCGACGTCGTTCACGTAGCCCTGGCAACGCTGCACATTTTTATTCGGACGAAACTGTAAGTAAAATATAACACGTATATAGGGCGCGAAATGAGCTGGGGAGCAAAAGGCGCGCCTCTCGAAGGCGCTTTGTCAGGATTACGATGCAGGGACAGTGACAAATTTGCGGCGAGAGACGAGGGTTTCGCTCGTCGTCCGCAACTGCTGCGGGAAAGAGAGAAAGGGCGAAGGTTGGAGTCTCGACGACGATCTCGACGAGGCGCTGCAAGACACGCCTGCTGCCGTCTTCCCTTCTTTCTCGTTATTCCCTAATGCCGAGGTCCCCGGTGGCAGCGGATCTCCGCCGTTTCTCTGTCCATAGTGGTGCGCGAAAGCGCCCGATTCATCACATAAAACTGAGCGTCCCGGGGCGTTTTTACACGAATCGCGCTGAGACGCGACTCGAGGGCAAGCGAGACCGTGATACGAAGGATTCCCAAATTTCTTTTTCTCTCATCCAGTCTTCCTCGTCAGCTTTAAGGGCACCGCAGGGAAAGCGCCTAGCTGGTGAGACTATGACTTTAATGAAAAGGTGGCATGCTGCCGTAAGATGCTGCTTGACACACCCATGAGGAGCGTGACGGATGGACCTGTGCGGGTGCAGTGCTTACACGCCAACACGAATATGTTCGACGAGTCTACTCTTAAAAGGAGGCAGTATTAAGGGTGCATCACGTTAGGAGCCTGTCTAGTGAACGCTCTATACACACCTGATGCGGGGCAGTCGTGATCACAATCAAGCGCTGAGTACCCCCAAAACTTGTTTTGCTCTGCTAAAAAAACGGGCCCACTGAGGCTACCCGATGTACGACAAAAGCGCTTATTTATGTTCCGAGCGAGCTTTAATTGCAAATGTATAAGAACCCTATCCTTGTCAATATTTAGATGAAAAAAAGGACCTGGGCAGGCAACGTTACCACAAAGATAGGCAACAAATGGCCCGTTAGAAAATTGTCATGGCTAACAAGAGATAAGAAGCGCAAATGGGGACTGCCAAGGGTTAGGTGCAGCAAAAAAAGAAGTAGAATATTCGACGGCCTCAAATGGAATCCGCTCACTTAGGATAGAATATGTTGGAGATCATAGGGAGAGGCCTTCTGGCTGCAGTGAGCATAATACAATTTGACAATGAGCTTGATTGTGATCCTCATCATTGCGAGATTATCTTGATTCGAATCAAACATTCTGGAAGCTTGCAAGAGAAGTTGGATATGACACCAACCTTTACCATGTAACTTGATCAAAGTGGGTAACTTAAAAAATTTCTTTATTTCGTTGAGCTTTATTAGTTGTGATTCAAGTGCCACCCAAGATTTTAACCAAGTATCAGTAAACGATTAGCCCTATTCTTCGCTTCACCTTTGCGGTAATGTCGCTCTTGCGTCAGTTCGTGTCGAAAAAAGCACAGCAGTATACCGTAGAACATGCATGGTAGCCACTAACAACTGTTAACCCACACTAGACAATGGAAAGTAGTTTCCCGAAAGTGCAAAGAGGAGGCGAACGCTTTCAGCTATGCTAGCTGCACCTCTCGAATAATATAGAATCACGACTTCAGCAAAACCCACCCCCCCCCCCTGTCGCCTAAAAAAATGCAACTATACGTTCGGGTAATTCAAAAAGTGCCTGTTTCGTTTTGGGCACGGCAATCTTTGCCGTCACCACACACGCTTATTTCGTCTCCCTGCTACAAAGGTTTATCCCGATAACGTCGTCAGAAGCATTTGTCTATCGCGGAAATCTGATTTTAGCTCGGCAAAAATGACATTGCGAAACAAAATGACACGAACCGTTCCCGACCGTACGCGAGGCAAGCAGGCTTCGCGAACGAATCCTACCGTCATGGTTTCGGAAAACGCGGTGAAGACGAACACGCGATCCGCAACACGCAAGAAGGCAACCCCATTGCACGGGCACAGCATGATGCTCTCTTCATTCCATCCAGCGCGACAAGCCATTCGAAGCACCGCTTTTACGCAAACGGTCCACACGCATCGAAAGGCGAAACGAGCGGGACCGACGCCATTTCCTCTTCTCGTTTTCCTTAAGGCGGAGCACGCCATCTCATCCTGGCCACACGTGGTCTCGCCGAAAAGGACGCGGTCGCCGCTGCCGCATGGCTCTCCCCTCTCGCGCAGCGCGGACGGGAGTGCACGCCGCGTGCATTTCTGAGCGCGAGCGCAATCTTGCTCGTCCCGTTGTGAAACGGTGACCTCCTTCCCTCTTTTTCCCCCTTCTCCATCCCTACCACCTCAACGCCGAAGTCTTCAAGCTCGCCTCACGCCCCAACTCCCACCCCACGGGACCCCCCTCTGTCGTCTTCACAATACGAGCCTGCTTCCCTCGGTCTGGCGACGTTCCAGTAACGAAACAAACAGAAAGAAAGGGATCTCAAATTAACAAAAAAGGACGTAGAATCTTATATTTGTCTCTCTTTATTTGCGAGCTTGTTTTCCTTTACATTTCTGGGCTCGTTATCACCTTCCTTTTACGCTTTGATTTTTTTTCTCTTTACTTGACCATCTCAGTCACTCTCGCTTTTTTTTTTTAATGTTCTTTTGCGCAAGCACTAGGAATGGCATTCCAGGGTTCTCCTAGCACGTTGTTGAAGCAACGTCTACCCGCGCGCACCAACGCTGGAGCGAGGCGAACAAAGCGACGCTGGCAATAAGGGGTAGGCTAGGGACGGCAGTTTGCATTCATCGCCGGAGCCGTACCGAAGCGGGCTCGGACCCTTGGGCAGTCGATGCACGTCGAGCAGTCAATCGCAGCTCGAGGTCGGTACGCCGGGTGTCGAAGCGAGCACCGGGCGCACGGAAGGAATTGAAGCGTTCGGCGACAGGGCACGATGCTCGGAGAGAATCTCGTTTCGCTTCGGTTGAACTGGTCCAGCCGCTTCTGGCTCTCACCATGGGAGGCCAGGACAGTGCGTGATTTTACTACGAGTACCGAAGGACACGCCGCCAACAGGTGCTTGTTCTGTGCCCCAAAGTTCTTTTTTCTTTCTTTTTTTATTTTTCTGGGGTGCGTCGGGCACATCTGTTTGTCGCCGGACCAGTGGCGTTTTCCCCTTTTAAACGTTAGAGTTATTCTCTAGCCAAGATCTCCCGCCGTTGATTTCTTGTAAAAACCTGCTGTCAAACTTCAGACGTGGTGTTTTTTTTTTTTTTTTGTCTGTGCAGGCTTCTAAACTGGGCTAGCATCGGTATGTTTACAATTACATTCTAGCATGACTGTCTTTCTCACACGCACCAGATTGAGAGGTCAAGCTCTACTCTGCCAACTGCGAGTGGAACTAATTACAGTGACAAACAATAAACCATAGTCACGTTAATATAGTTACTTGTAATTTTTGTTTATTCATACAAAATACTTTTAAATGAGATTTTACGTCCCGGAACCACGATATGACTGAGGGACGCCGTAGTGGAGAGCTCCGAAAGTTATCACCGTCCGGTGTTACTTAAGGTGCGCTGACGAGGCGCAGTACACCGGTCTCCACCTTTTCGCCTTCATCGAAATGCGACCACCACGACCAGGATCGAAGCAGTGATTTTTGTGTCAGCAGCCGACCAGCATAACTACTGTTCCGAGACGGTGGACTATTTCTATTAATGTATACAATGGCGCTCAATACGAGTTGTAACATGGCGGCCATTGTTGGAGGGGCTCAAAGCTTATAATGTAACACCGGCAAACGTGACATTGGTCTTTAATATACCAGTGGTCGGCGCACTGCTTACGTAAATTATTGTTTTTATGTTGGTGCGCAGCGTCGGCACCAGAGGGACCACGGGAAGCATGTTGCAACTCATATTGGATGTGACTGTACGCCTCCTTCTTAACCGAGCGTCGTGAGCTTAAAGTAGCTCAAATAGTGGTCCAACACGTATATATTCAGGGCCAGTTTCTCTCGCGGAAGCGCAAAAGTTCATCTGCCGATGTGCAGTGTAGCCTCGAGCTACATACGGTATTCAAAATACATATCCTATTCTGTTTCACAATCCCCAAGACTCCGACGGGCTTGAATTCATACTGGAGAGGATTACTGTCACTGTTTGAGACAAGCTGTGCAACAAGGCTTAATATTTTGTGGTATTGCATTCTCTCCTTGTCTTCCTCGAGCTTTTATTTTTGTTTCCCTCTATGTTCGCGCGGAATATGAAACCAGGCATCGCAATTTTATGTATACTCGAAATCGAAACATGACATGTATTTTTTCTGTGCTATACTCGAACGCTGAGAATATGCTCTAGTAATCCGCAAAGCGTGAGATCCTTACAAACACTGTGTCGATACATGTAATTAAGTTTAAAAGAAGGTGACTCGTCTTGACTTTATGCCTAATAAAAAATAAGTGCAAGCAACGCATCACCATAGCTCTTCTTTCTAATCAAGAACTATAAAAGATATGTATCACACTCCAAATTCACCTGGTAAAGAACAAAACCTAATTAGAAGAAATGTTTTTTTATCCTGTCCTGTTGATCTTTTTTTATTCAGTTCTGTGCCATTTTCACCGCTATCATGTATGACAACGTACTCGCCCTGGCTCCCATATTTGCAAATTATGAATGGTACGAGGAATTTATTTACAATGATACCAGCTATTACATTATTTGTGGTAAATATGCATACAGTTGTAGCATTCTAAACCAACCATGGCTCACCACATTGCTCTGCTTTGAACTATGTTATGATTGAAATTTTGGAGAAATCGCAGTAACTGTCCCAATAAATAAAGGCTCTACGTTGAGATAGTGGCAAAGCCTACAGAACGCGTAAGGCTAAGTCCGTCAACAACATACATCTTCCACCTCTTCAATTGAATAAACTGGTCCACAGCTCTAAATCGAGACGTTGTTAAACGCGAGACATTTTATAGCGAAACAAAGACACTTTGACTGCTTCTATCTATCTATCTATCTATCTATCTATCTATCTATCTATCTATCTATCTATCTATCTATCTATCTATCTATCTATCTATCTATCTATCTATCTATCTATCTATCTATCTATCTGAATATAAACACTAGTATTACTGTTAACGAAATAGAAACATTACTAGATGATTTAAACTAAAATAATGTTCACGTTCATTTACGTCTGTCCTCAGCTTGCATTGTGCAAGGGAAACTCTCCTCCTTCGTCTTCATTATTTGGGCCAATCATTTCGTAATTTGGCAACAATTTCGTAGTCGATTGCAACCCAAGGATACATACGCGGTCCACCCCCAGTGTACTGCTGCGCGCCTGTCATTCACCTGGGTAACATAACAATGATAAGCGATTTACGTTCAAACCCCAAGCTCTTTTTTGCTGAAAACGCAAATACTATGCTAATTATAAAATGGAAGTTCGTCGTTTCTTGTTAAAATGTTCCGTTTGGCTGAGCAGTGAATAGGAGATTTTTTGATAAAATTAGCCAATAATTTTTTTGACCTTATTGTATCGAAATGGACGTGTGCCTCTACGGCCAAGTCACATCACCGAAATACGCGAAAGGTCCTATCGTCACGTAAATAGGCGATTGCAGTTAGTGGGGTATGCATTGCAGTGTAGTCTGTCTAAACACATTTACTGGTACGGCTTTCTGCTCTCCCATAGTAGAGTAACAAGGGCTCTAGATTGTTAAACACTTTTACAGCGAAAGCTGTATATGGATATAGGAGAAACGAAAATCCGTTCGGCAGTGGTGTCATGGGCAGTCTCCCTTGGCTGTGCTACCACTTACGTCAATTCCTAGCACGTGCGCAATTGGCTGCGTTGTGAGTGACGTCGTCACAGCCGTGGCGCCGAGCCCGCGTGCAACAGTTTCTCCTGACACCTCTCCGCCGAGTCGGCTCGCGATGTCAGATGCTTTCAACAACGCGATGTTGAGGCGTCAATGTGAAGATTGCGGGAGTGCGTTCGCCGCTTTCGGCGGAAGCATCTCCAGCAGCAGATTGGCTTCGGCTGCGACGTCTGTGACCTTCTGTGGTTCGAGAACAATGACTCTAGTTAACGCATTGCGAAACGATTATAACCACTCATTACATTCCTCCATGACCATGATCATGTGTGTGGCATGGGAAATAAACACTGTGGTATACCCGAGCGAAGGGTGTGTCTCATGTCATTACGAAGTACCAACATGCAACCAGTAATTGTGAAACGCTTCAGTGCAACGTCGGGTTGAACCCACTTCTATACACCGGGGCCGCAAGTTTCAGCTTTCGGTGGTTAAACGTGTCTACGGAGTGCTTGAGCGGGGATTTTGCTCTCTTCTAATGTTTGGAAATGCTCCCCGCTGGTCTTTACCGGGACAGCTTATGGCTCTCCCATAACAGAGTGCTCTAAAGTGTTAACAATTTATTCTCAACACGTTTTGGCTCTGTGGGATGGTGATCGATGTGGACGGAGCTTACGTTTATTCTTAAACTGTAAACGAGTATAGGTTATGATAATACATAATCTTAATGTTTCCCTTTGGCACAGGAAATCCTTAACCTTGACTCTACTAGAGTCAGACATTAGACATTCATGAATGTATATATGCTCACTTGTTGTTCTTAGTCATAAGCCCCGCCGCGGTGGTCTAGTGGCTAAAGTACTCGGCTGCTGACTCGCAGGTCGCGGGTTCGAATCCCGGCTGCGGCGGCTGCATTTCCGATGGAGGCGGAAATGTTGTAGGCCCGTGTGCTCAGATTTGGGTGCACGTTAAAGAACCCCAGGTGGTCGAAATTTCCGGAGCCCTCCACTACGGCGTCTCTCATAATCAAATGGTGGTTTTGGGACGTTAAACCCCACATATCAATCAATCAATCATGTTCGTAGTCATAAGATGAAATTTTTTTGGAGCTTTTTGATTTAGTGTTGACGTAAAGCCATTACCACACCTACATTACTCAAAATATACGACTCAGAAACGCACTCTCTTGTTGAAAGAAGAGGCGCTATTCATGCCACATTTTCTTACATTAGGCAAAGCACGCCGTTGTTCCGCGTTCCGCCACTTCCACGCCGGTCGTTATTGTTTCTTCATTTATTTCCGCAGTCTTTGTGCACGCTTTAAGAACAATCCCGCCAGCCAAGAGGCCATTTATGATAATGAACGATTCTATTTTGGAATACAGCCTCCTCGGCTTGTCGGTCGGCCGTGCTATTCTACACCACCGCATTTTCCCGGTACAGAAGACTACGACACCTTCTCACAGGCGCGCTGCGCTCGCCACTTGCGTTCCTCGATTGCTACAATACTTTACGCGCTTGCCGACCAAACCACTCGCCGCTCGGGCCCGCTCCAAAACAGCCGCACCGCAGTGTTCGTTACCCGTACACCCCTTAACCCCCCTCTGCCTTCTTCCCCTGCCCCCTCCTTGCGCCCCTACCCCATCAAGCCCGGTTCCAACAGCGTCATTCATTTCTTCTCCCTCGGCGGTCCCTCTTAACACGACCGCGGCAGGAAAGAGGCAATTTTCGCCAGGCGCCCGTGTTTGCAAGGGGCAGCAAGTTTTTTTTTTTTCATCAAATTTAATCACGATTCATTACTCTGAGTCTCAATAAAGAAACGCGGTCGCAGTACATGCGGCTGCGGCGGGATGCAGAGGACGTTGAGGGCTATGGGAAGCGGATGGAAGGAGCCGGTAATTACGGCGCGCTTACCGGGACCGAGGGGAAAGCCTGTTGGGAAAGAGGTGGCCAGGAAGGGATAAGCAAGCTCTCGGCCATCGGGCTCCCAAAAGCGTTTTCCCCCTGCCCCCCCTGCCCCACCCCCTCCCAGAGCGCTGCTGCGCCAGACAAATCCCGCGCCTGCCCAGGTTATTAAGAAACGCGTTAGCACCTACGGTTGACGAAACTTCGGGAGCCGACAGGTCGTTGTGTGGGCCTGCGAAATGACAGTATCTACAAGAGGTTCGTTTTCAACTTGGCGCGACAAATCTCGAAGAACGGGGTGTTCTGTGTCACTCATTTCCGGATTTTCAACTGTATTCGTGGAGCCTCTCCAACCTCGAAAGTACGTTGACCAAAAAAATATTAATAAATGAAACACTGTCTAAGTACTCAAAGAGGTGTTACTACAGTGTGCTTGGTCGAACATCGTCCCTAGGCTATGCAGAGTCTTTAATGACAGCCATTTTCAATGAAACGATCCCTGGAAGTTTCGTCCAGCTTTGTCGGGTTGCTTTAGCAGCGCTGAAAGAACTTACCTGCTGGACATTTGGGCTCCGGGAGTGCTTAAATGTTCCTCTGTCATTAAAACTGGCAATAATTTAGTTTACATAGTAACACAGTGGCGAAGGTTTGCCATTAAGAGAGTACATCGACGACTGGGCACTCGTTTGGCCTGAATCCTTTTGCAAAGCTAGCTCTTCAATTAAAAACTTCTGACATGAACTACGTTTTATTTTCTCTGAGTAAAACCTACTCCTGTACTCGTGAGAAAAGTTTTAGTAACATTTATTTGCGCGCCATTCACTCGTGCACGTGAAACTTTGGACATCACCGAAGCTGAACCACCATACGTCATTTCCTTCCACGGACTTCCTGTATGTAAGTGAGATTTCTTACGACAGGACGTGATCACGTGGCTTCCCCCGCTATAGTGAGCTGCGCCAGACAAGACTTAAAACTTAATGTCTTGCCCACGTCTTTACTCAGCCATTTTCATCCCGTTCTCGACGTGTCTACTTCCTGGGGTCTTCAGAGTGTAGTTATGGCAGCGATAAGCACACCTGAGATCTGAAAGAAAAATGGACATGCCACGAAAGCTCACCTGAGTTTATTAATGAGTGCCACTAGTCGCAAAGCTGACTGACCAGCTTTTAACAGTTAATAACGGTCAACGTTGCTTATGCAGTTACTTTTCAAATTGAGGCTAACTGTATTTTAAGCGGTATTTCGCGTGAGAAGGCGTATGTGTGTCCACCTGCTTACGATTGACTAGGATCACCCTACTCAAACAGGTTGTGTACTTTAATCATCGGACATTGCGTACTTTGTTCTTGGTGACCAGAAGAGGTGTTGACCTGATCCTTTTTGTTGCTTACTATCCTTCAGATCTGGATACTGGTCGTCCTCAGGCAATGACGTTGTCCTAAGCACTCTTAGTTGCGCTTTCATTGATCAAAAATTGAATTTAGTTTCTAATGTCAACCAAAACATGCTGTTCATTTCAATATTTCTCTTGAAATATTTATGTCGTGGTCTGCATCTGAAGTTAGAAATGTCTTTACGAGCAGGAACGTTAAGTGGTTGTCAAACAATATTCGCACAGACATTCGACGCAAGAAAAGAGAGAGACTTGAGTGAACGTGTTTCTTATGTGTGTCACCGTTTTAACTGCTGCTACACTGGCAAAAAGTCAAGTCAAATCCAACCAACTTAGTGTCGCGTACTTGCAGTATACATACAGGGATGCGCATGTCATAGAACACGTTTTGTATTTTGCCCCCGGAACAATGAGACAATCGATTGGCAGAATCACTGCAAAGCCTGGGTGTCCTCATCGTGATGTCTCTGGTGTCAAATCCTGCCACTTTCTATGACTACTCAGTCATCGTCACTTGTTTCTAGAAATTGTGTGACATCAGTTTACACTGCAACACAATGAACGCAAAGACTAATCCAAAAATAATTGCGGATGATGGCAGGAGCGATTTGCTAATATTTCCGTTGATACCTTTTTGTGCTTTGGCAATGTACGATATATGGTTTTATTGTTTACATGGTCGAGGTAATCATATCTTTCTTTAACACGCAGCAAGGAATTCCTGGTTTTGTCAAAGTGTGCTAATGGTTCTGCCGTATACTTGTAGAAAAGATTACTTGATGTGGCTCTGGACGTTTTCTTCGCTTCTGTTTAAAAAAGGCTTGTATTTCTGTACTGCACTATCATTACCTAAACTTACGTAATGCTCAGTGGGGCACTTTCGCTAGCTATACCCCCCCTCCTCACGTACAACCTTGTATTTACGCTGCGTTCTTAACCCAGGGGCCTTTATGGGGGGGGGGGGGGGGGAGAGGGGGTCAGTCAGACAGACCGGCCCGCTGCGGTAAAATTTTGCCCACTCCCTCACGTATACCCTAAGTGAAAACAGAGGTGCACATGAGCTCCGGGTAGCCCGAAAGCCCGAGCCCGGCCTGGCCTGTGGGTCGGCGTTTGCCCATCTTGGGTGCGGGCAGGGCTCGGGCTACCTTGTTCTTTATCGGGTGGGTAAAAATGTATCAAACTAAAACTATGGACGCTATAACGAAATATTTCTCCAGCATGTAGCGATGAGCATGCAAGATGAGCTTTGTGAATCTCCATCTATGTAATTATCCATCTGTATCGCATCTGACGTACTGAAGTTCTGGAAGAACAAGCAGTAAAATTATCCCAAGCTTACTACACCCGAGAAAAAGACATTCGCAATTTAAACTACCAGTGCAAGCAGCGAACGAAACTTCAGAGCGGTAAATAATGTGATGCAAGAACACCGCACATCACTGAAGCCCGAATCATTGAACGGCTTGTTCTTTTGATTCGATGTCCGCTAATCTGTGTGTATAGAGACTGTCACTATGATGTGCTGATACGTACAATGTCACTTTCATATGTGCTATACAATGCTGCATTATTGGAAAACAATATCTTGTCTCCGCAGCAGTTCTACATAATCTTGGAACGCACAGGGTGACCCGGGCATTAGTATTTCTACGTCGGGCCGGGCAGGGCGGGTTTGCAGCCCTATAGCGTCGGGTTTGGGTTGGTCTTAAGCTTGGAACTGTGACCCACGCGCAGCTCTTATGGAAAGTTCTGCGCATGTCTCATACCACCTATGGCGAGCCAAGGTGCGCCTTCTTGCTTCGCAAACGAGGCGACACGCGGCAGTAGAAGGCGCTCGGAAGGAGACCATCCATAGTTCTGTAGCACGCGTGCGAAAGCTTCGCGTCGGAAGGGCCTGAGCAGCGTGGCTTCTCAGCAGATGGGTACCGGAGAGCCACAGCGGCGAAGACACGCAATCTCACGAGAGCTTCCCAAGTGCGCCCAGCGGACATGGCGCGGGACGGCGGGGGATCAGCCCCTGGAGAGGGATTACGCCCGGCAGCCTCTTCACGGCTTGCCCGCGCGCTCTCTCTAC
>NC_134703.1:58861504-58886504 GCF_043290135.1 Rhipicephalus microplus
CTACATAAATAATGAGAGATCCTTAATTATTGCTCGATTCTTTAATAGTTGAACACGAGAGCAATGTGTTGTCCCTGGTGCGTATTTCGAACCCTTAGTGCATGCTTTTTATTGTGTGATGTTACTCAAGAAGTTTGAATCATGAATTACTACAGTGTAATCGATAAAGTTCATGCTGCATGTGTCAGCGAAGCTTCCACATGTGGCTGCATTTCGTGTATTGAGTAGCATGCTTTATATCGTGAGCAATTACTCGTGGGAAATGTTTTCGAACTTCATATGCACCCACTATGTGGAATTAAGAAAGTAAACGCCCTAACGTGCGTGCCATTTGCAACAAATGTCCTGCATTAAACCATGAAGTCGTAATTACAATCACATGTACTCCCAGCCGATGGCAAAGTACGCTTGAACTACGCAATACTACACGGCCATTATGCATGTTGTATCGTGAAGTTTATGTACAGGACACGCGTGTTTGTAAAGCACGAGCTATTTTCACTGAATTTCCAAGCATTTCCAAGCAGAGGAAGGTAATTTCCCAGTATATTCAGGTAGGTTCATGTGGCTGTACGGTAAAACACCTGTTTACCACGTGATCAGCCTATGTTCGATCCTGACTCGGATGCATAAATTTTATTTCATTTGTATTCTTTCGAACTTTTTCCTCACAGACAAATAATACTTTTAAGCTCACAACAAACGAGGTTGACACCGCCGCCACCACCAGAATGCCCGCAATACGAGCTTTCTACCGCGTCAGAACTGGAAGTCCGAAGCCGGGGCACAGAAAAGTAAAAGAAAATCTTTTCCTCTGAAAGAATAAAACCGCTGTGCGAAACGCGCAGCATAGTCACGGTGAACGCAGAAAGAGCGGTCTTTCAGAGCCTTTTCTCAAACGCTTTTTCAGTAACTGCTATAAACACACTAGCTCGGTACCCCACGCCATAAATATTCTTATTTTTGTGTAGTAGGGTGGCGTTCGCTATGCTGTCTGTTTACATTCTTCGGAGAAGCGTAATATCTTCTACACATGATGGTTCAGCGAACTGGGAGTGCGGGGGTAAACACAGACACAAAGCAAAGAGGAGGCACACAGCACGAGCGCTCAACTGGCAACTGCTTTATTCTCACGTTCGAAGGACATATAAGTACACAAGGTTGCGCATGTCAACAAGAAAATAGGATGACAGTGTAAGCAGCAAGCGTGGCGTTCATTCGAAGCACTTGTCTACGAATTATCAATATAGTTAAACTCACAGTCAAGTAGTGATAATGACGGATGGCTGATACATTGATTCTTATTTCTAGAAATGTGATATGCTTCGGAAATTTCACGCGTGATTTGAAGCGGATGCCGGAACAGTACACTTGTTTTTTCAAACAACGATTGACACTTGCAGAAATGGCAATGTGAAGCTAACGTGGAAAAAGGACTACTTTTTAAGGAACTCAAATGCTCCCTGAAGCGTATATTCAAACATCTCCTGGTCTGGCCGATGTACATGCGACCGCACGTTAGCGGTATGCTATACACCACTCCTATACAACACTTAACAAATTGTTTTGCATGTTTCTGCAAACATCTGCTTTTTGACGCACCCTTTGCCCTCCTATGCACCATGGCGCATATACGGTCCAATTTATTGGGTGCAGTGTAATTGGGCCGTATATGCGCCATGATGCATAGGAGGGCAAAGGTGCGTCAAAAAGCAGATGTTTGCAGAAATATGCAAAACAATTTGTTAAGTGTTGTATAGGAGTGGTGTATAGCATACCGCTAACGTGCGGTCGCATGTACATCGGCCAGACCGGGAGATGTTTGAAAATACGCCTCAGGAAGCATTTGAGTTCCTTAAAAGGTAGTCCTTTTTCCGTGTTAGCTTCACATTGCAATTCCTGCAAGTGTCAACCGTTGTTTAAAAAAACAAGTGTACTGTTCCGGCATCCGCTTCAAACCACGCGTGAAATTTCCGAAGCATATCCCATTTCTAGAAATAAGAATCAATGTATCAGCCATCCGTCATTATCACAACTTGACTGTGAGTTTAACTATATTGATAATTCGTAGACAAGTGCTTCGAATGAACGCCACGCTTGCTGCTTACACTGTCATCCTATTTTCTTGTTGACATGCGCAACCTTGTGTACTTATATGTCCTTCGAACGTGAGAATAAACCAGTTGCTAGTTGAACGCTCGTGCTGTGTGCCTCCTCTTTGCTTTGTGTCTGTGTTTACTCCCGCGCTCCCAGTTCGCCGAACCATCATGAATTACCAACTAGCCCACCTTTCCATCCTATCGCATGTTCTACACACTTGCAAAAATTTTTATGGAAATACTTTATGCCATTCCTGACTATGATAAAGAATTATGCCTGAACATGCTATGGGAGTGCCCGGCACATTACAGATACACTAACGCCACGACCCTTTCATCGAAGCTCCATGGGGCTCGGCGGAGCCCCGCTCTTTACGACCAAACCTGGGCGACCCAGCACGCCCATGAGGTAGCGTCGAGGCAGGCCCTTGACGTCCCCTCATGGGAGGCCCAGGGCCGGTCACCTAAACCTGCTGGTTTCTTACAATAAAGCTTATTCCTCCTCCTCCTGAAGTGGATATGCGCCACAGTTATTATGGGATCAAGAACAAGCTTTTGTAATAGGTTGGAGCATTGGACGACACAATCGTTTCGCAATTAACATTGTTTGATGTCCGGTTATTCATTTGCAGTTATAAAACGCTTTATTACTCTTATTAACGTGATTCATTTTCTGACATCAAGCCTGCCTAAGGCCAGTTCGCAAACAAGTTCCAGGCGCCGGCGTGGCGCAGTGGTAGAAAATCGTGCTGGAACGGAGGGGATCTGGCGTTCGAATGCCGATGTGTCCTTGGTAATTTATTATTTACTCATTTTTTTCTCCTCATTTTTCGTGTGATAGTGGTTACGGACACCGGCGGTGGCAGCAGTGGACGAATACGGCGTTGCAAGTGACCATGTTGTGATCTTATAAGAGCTTTTGCTGTGATATATTTATAGCCTGGCACTTGGAGTGTCGCTGGAGCTAAGGTATAACAAGCACTCTTGTCTTCTTTGATGCAGTTACATAATTGTTTTTTTAAGGCACACCTCTGGCCTTTAAACTTGAAATCACTTGTTAAGGCGTAAGCCTCAGATAGCTCATCGAATGCGAAAATTGTCCATCAGCTTCAACGGTGGCGACATGAAGGAAACAACATCACATCATTAAATGATGATGTCAACACATATGACGTCATTATAACGTCAGAGACTACTGAAATTTGTGACATATCGTAATGAAATCTTATAACGTGACGTCATATGACTAAACATCATGTGAAATCGTGACTTGATCAAAGATGGGTCGATCACGGGGGCCGTGCGAAGCTTGATTAGGTGCTGAAACAATGGAGTGCCTTCGATCTTCGAAGCAGTGCAAAATGACGTTAGGTACAGGAAGCTTTCAGATGGAAGCTGGAAGAAGGAACATAAAGAAGGGGACAAAAATAATGGAGCAAGCTGATTTGTGGCCGCTTATAACTTAGCCTCTGGCATTTTAATGTTTCCAAGTAGAATACAGTCACCATCGCTTTCTGGGCTTGAGAACGTAAGGTTAAGGTAAGGTAAGGCTCATCCCTCTGTCATTGAAATCAGTATAACACGAAAGTGAAACATGTTTTTGCAGATGTAGTTTAGCCTCTATTGTGTATTGTTTCACAACAAAAGCGAATGAATGAATGCAACAGAAATAATTTTGTAATGTCACGCGAAGAATGGCAAGCAGCTATAAACTTGCTGCACACATCTTGAGCAGAGAGGACTTACGAAATGAGCATACACACGACGAGCGCGGACTAATAACTGTATAGTTGTCATAACTCGATGCCTGAAGCACGCTGCACCAACACAATAAAGGATACACAAAAGTATAGACAGAATGAGCGCGATTGAACTGCCACAGCTGTTACTTCGTGCATGAGCTGTATGTTTCTGTTGCAAACGCTGCCACTGCAGCGAGCGAAGTGACCTGTGTGCCCTCTATAACATCAGTGCAAACTTTGGGGGAAGCACAAGACGTAGAAACAGCTAAGCGCACACGCACGAGTGACCACGCTCACAAGAGGCACGCGCCTCCTTCGCGCTAATCACGCCATCTCGCAAGTGATGAATAAAACGCGCTGAAGCTGCTGAGCTCCGAGGACTGCCGACGTCTTATGGTCTAAGTAAATAGCTTGTCGTTAGTAAGCACAGAGTGGTTTCACGCGATGCACTGCACAGCTAGGCGTAGGTTCGACGCGTGGTGATGGAAGTTTTCCTGGTAGTTTTTTTTTTTTTGGTTGCAATCTGTCAGTTTATCTTTTACAACGTCATATCTGTGACAGAATTACACCAGTGGAGCCGTGTTGAATCCCGACATAAAACACATTAGCGTTAAAGGAACCTCGCTTTCTCTTTCGAGTCGCCCTTGGTAAATTGTTCTCCGACTTCTCGTTCCTCGTTAAAGTACAAAAGCTACAGGGAAACCAAAGGAAGTTTTCCCATCCCTTACCGCTGCTGCAAATATTGACAAACGAACAGGGGGTGTGTCACGAGCAATATAGTTTTACCTGCACTAGTTCAAACGCTATCTACATGATCGAATGTTCGTATTGTCACAAACGGTACATTGGCGAAGCGAGGCCGCCTGTTAATGTTAGATTAAACAGTCATAACATGCACACGACAAAGAAATTACCGAAAGCCATGAAAGATTTACGGAATCTGTAATCACGGAATATATCTGCTCTTTTCGTGAACACTATGTGTGACAGCGCTTCCCTCCTGCCCCCCCTCCTCCTTCCTCAACCCCGTTTGCACAGTGGCTTGTTAAGATGTAGCAGGGGGTACGAAGCTTATACGAGCTAGCGCTAGGAAAAGAAGTTCCAGCATTGAAGAAGACAAGTCCGCTTTTATAAGACAAATCCACACAACACCCATGTTTACGAATGTTGTCATCGCATGCTTGCATCCGCCCATATATATATATATATATATATATATATATATATATATATATATATATATATATATATCCTTCCACCAAGCAAAGTTACTTTTCTCCATCGAGGACCATATGCACTGCATGAATCTCAACGTTGCTGCAGATATAGCCTATAGAAATCACTTGTGCGCATTCGTTGCTTTTTGTAGTTGTTATACGCAGGATGTTCCGCTTTGTGGCTGTAGCTGAGATTGATTTCGTGCCCTTGTTCTATGCCACAGGACAAATGGCAGACCTCAACATCCCAGCAATATTTTTAATGAACTCTCGGTAAGGCTGTCAATTCTGCTCCAGAGAAGCCAATCTTTTTCCGGCTCCGTTATATTCTCGCATCCTGTACACAGCACAGTCTCTGAAGAAGGCTGTGATTACGTGTTCTTTCTTTTTTCTTCACGATTACCAGCCGAAGGCCATCGTAAATCGATCGTGATCAGCGTCCAGCCATAGTGACCCAGTTCCAGCTACTGTACGATTTTGCTTGGAGTGGGAACTGATGATTCCCGCTCGCACACAAAGAGCCCCTACCGAGTAAGGTGTTGATTAGAAGGGCGGCTGTCGTATTCTGCAGATGGCAATACGTTTACCACTGTCCGGCAAAAAAAAAAAGACCCGAAGCGACCAAGCCGACACGCCAAGCTGTATTTGCAGCCGTCGACACGCCCTGTAGAGGCAAGCGTTGCTATGGGGAAAAGAGATGAGAATAGAGACGTGACTCGATGAACGCGAGGGTATGTTACTTCCCTGTCTCGCAACGCTGCTGCCTTACTTCAGCAGTTTTTTTTTAAGAGTGGATTATTTTAGAGGTTGAGGCTGTCACATTCTCTCGTACGCTGTCGTATGATCCTATCGCTGGGAGTAACGCACGTAAATCAACGTGTAGCATAAGCATCTGTAGCTGATGCTGATGCTGATGACCTCAGACAGATGGCGCTCAACCACAGAGGGGGATGGGCCAAGAACCGGGCGGCAGGATACTTAAATGAAACTAAAATAAAATAAATCCAATCTGAAAAATTAGTTTAGAGATAAAACTGTCAATAAACAAAAACAATTGCTGAGCAAGTGATCAAACCATGTCTTGTTCCTGACAGACATATCTACAAATTATAAATTAAAGATCTGAAGACGTTAGGATTTACTAGCACAGTAATATTTTAGTTGCATTGATGTATACAAACGCAGTGGAGCATATATCCCACACGACTGTTAGGCACTCTTTTTCGGTGGTAGAGTAGTTAGCCTCTGCTTTTGTGAGAGTGCGGCTCACGTAAGCGATCATACGCTCTGCACCGTCCTGCCATTGAACTAGAATGGCTCCAATTTCTACGTTGCTTGCGTATCTCAGTGTCGGCAGTTTCGTCAAAATGTGCCAGACCTGGAGCTGCCCGCAGTCAATTGCGTAGCTCTACGAAAGCTTGTTGTTGTTTTTCCGTCCATACGAAGAGCACATCTCGCCATGTCAGTCTTGTAAGAGGCTCCGCAATTTTCGAAAATCCTTCGACAGAACGGCGGTAGTAGGCGCAGAGTCTGAGGAATCGCTGAACAGCCTTCTTGTCTCCAGGACGAGGGAACTCGACAACGGCAGCGAACTTCTCCGAATCTGGTCGAACACCCCGCCGGGCTCACCACGTGGCCGAGAATCTTTTTTTATTTATTTTATTTAACAATACTGTCAATACCGTCAGGGATTTTTACAGAAGTTGGTTGGAAAGTGTCAACAAACATTCTATATTCACATACTTATACAATTGTATGGGTACAAAAAAACATGGTACAAAATGATAACAATTATGGACCTACATTGTTAACGAGGCACATGTCTCAGTCACATGTGCACACACTGAAAAAAACATGAAAAAGAAAGAAAAAGGTAAGCACGCAACATAAAGAGTTGGTACCGACTTCCACCTTTTTAAACCACAAAATGTACTGGCAGGGAGGACAATGATCAGTACAATCCTGATAGCGTCGCTATCATGTAGCTGATAGGACGGCTTGGCCAGCAAGCTCGTAAAATGTGTTGACAGTGGACTGCACAACCACCGTCTCGGGTAAAGCATTCCACTCTCGCACTGCCCGCGGGAAAAACGAAGAACTAAAAGTATTGTTGGTGCATAAATATTCTTGCAGGGTAAGGTCATGCTTGTGACGGGTTTCTCTAGAAGTGTTGAAAAAAATGTAGGGGTTCAAATCTACTTTAAGTTTGTTGTGTAGGATTAGGTACATAGGTTTGAGTCGGGATAGCATCGCACGACTGGATAGCGTGTGAAGGCCAATATCTGTCAGCATTTGCGTAGGCGAGTCGATGCGCCTATATCTGTTTACAGATAAAACGCGCGGCTTTACGCTGGATGGCCTCAATAGTGGCTATGTGTTTTGGGGTAGACGGGAACCATGCCACGCTCGCATATTCTAAGATAGGGCGTATAATCGTCGCATATTCCAAGAGCTTGGCTTCTCTTGTCGAGTATTGCAAGGCCCACTTTAAAAACATTAGCTTCCGCATCGCCTTGCCAGTCACGTGATCTACATGCGCCGACCATCCGAGATCTGACGATATGACGACGCCCAAGTTGTACTGAGGATGATGCTATCATAGCCATACGGGAAAGTGAGTTTGGATTTCTTTTTTGTTACTGTCATTGCAACTTTTTTATTGAAGTTGATGACCAATTTCCAACTCTCGCACCATTGTGCTAACAAGGTGAAATCATTGTTCAAACTTATTTGATCTTGCTGGCTTTGTATTTATTTATACGCAGTCATATGCAAATAACCTAATTTTAGATTGAACCCTACAAGTTATGTCGTTTATAAACAAAAGAAACAGGATAGGAGCCAAAACTGAACCCTGAGGTACTCCTGAAAGCACCGGCATAACTTCAGAAGTGCTGGCGCCTAACTGGACAAATTGGCGGCGGTCAGTTAAATAGCACCTAATCCAGCGGAAGATTGGTCCATCTCCTAGAATATGTCTGAGTTTTTGAAGTAGCTTGGCATGGCAGACCCGGTCAAATGCTTTTGAAAAATCTAGTAGAATTATGTCTATTTGTGCCTGATCGTTTATTCCTTTAGCGAGATCATGCAGGATTTCTACAAGTTGGGTAACGGTAGAGAGACCAGCCCTGAAGCCATGTTGATGGGGATGGAGAACATTGTTTTCCTCGACGAACTGGGTAATAAATTTTAAGTATAATATGCTCAAAAATTTTGCAGCAAGTACATGTGAGAAAAATAGGCCTATAATTAGACGGAGAAGAAGGATTACCAGATTTGTTGACAGGCACTACTTTTGCCATTTTCCATTCGGCTGGCAGGTATTGTTCTGAAACTGACTTGTTGTAAAGAAGACATAAGCATTTGCTTACGGGTTCGGCGTAGCGTTTCAGGAAGCAGTTTGGGATTCCGTCTGGGCCGGTGGGCTTCTTATCGTCTAACTTCAATAGGAGTGAAAGCACGCCTGCTTCGCTTATGACTGATGCACTTAGCGTCTCGTTTCTCTCTATATTTTCTGGCCTGTAGGCATGCGCAATGCCATTGTCAGGAGCATATACAGAATGGAAAAAAAACGTTAAACGTTTCTGCTTGTTGCTTTTCTTCCTTGGGTGACAGTGATTTTGCACTGCTTTCTTTACATCTAATATATCGCCAGAATGTTTGGGGTGAATGTTGGATAAAGTTGCTAAGCATTGTACTGCAGTAGTGCTGCCTTGCTAACTTTGTTTCTTCTTTTAGCAGCCTGTTTAATGGATTTATTTTTTAGTAGAAGTCCGGGTCCGGGAGGAGCCCATTAGATTTCCTCAGTCTTTTTATTCTTTGTTTTATGTGAATTACATCGCGCGTGATCCATGGGTTGTACTTGTTAGTGTTCTTTTGAATTTGTGGGATATATTGCCTCAAGCAGTGCATAACATGTGCTTTGAACAAGAGCCAAATCTCGTCTAAGCCAGCCGAGCCACCTGAGACCAGTTCATGGAAGTTGTAGTACTCATGGGCTAGGTAGGTCATAATGGCATCGTCACCTGCTCCGGGAGCGTGAACGTAGCTCGGCGCGTACCATCTCTGTAACGGAGAGCTGCTCTACAGGTGAAGCAGTCACCTGCATCTTTTGTAGCTTCTCCTTGATGAGAGCTCTGATGAGCTCTCGCAACGCGCTGATGCCATTGCTGAGAGTGACAGAAGTGAGCTCACTTTGATATGCACCACGGTATACTGCCTGGCACGCTGTTGAAGGGCCCTCTCCATGGCAGTGGCTTCCTCATGAATCTCCCCCAGTGTCGCAGGTGGGTTTCGAATAAGGCCGGCAAAAATCTCTTTTTTGAAACCACGCATTAAGTGGCGAGCTTTCTTGAATTCGGTCACAGAGGGTGCCTCACGCCTGAAAAGCCGATCCATGTCCTCTATGTAGGTCGTCACCTTTTCGATAGGGCCTTGACCGTTTGCCTCTATAGCACGCCCCGCTGTCTCTTTCCTGTCCTCTCGTGTAAAGGCCTTGACGAACTGCCAGTGAAACTCATCCCATAACGTAAACGTTGCTTCATGATTCTCAAACCACGTTTCGCAGAGTCCTCGAGAAAGCAGTAGACATGGCGTAGCTTGCGCTCTGGGGTTCAATCATTGATGACGGCGTCCCGGTCGAAATGCTCGAGCCAGTCATCGGCATCTTCAAAAGCAGCTTCGTGAAATGTCTTCGGCGTCTTGGGCTAGTTGACAACCAGGTGCGCTGGTGCTGGTGCGGTGACGTTAGGGGGTGTTTAGTTCATAGTCCTCTGACGTTAAGGCAGCAAACCATGCTGTGGCTCGAGTCCCTGGAGACGACGGCTGGAACATACGTTCACGGGGGTAAGCTCGGTTGTGCTATTCGATGGGCTTGCGTCAAGGGTGCTCTCTGGGGACCGTTTTGTCTACCGTACCCAGCACCGCCACCGGAAAATATCACAAGGGCACAGGTACGCAGGCACCAACAGGGCGTTTAGTTTTGGTACCAAGGGCCAAAAGCAGAAACATCAGAGTATGCGCCTTTGCTTTGCTTTGCTTTGCTTTGCTTTCCTACATACATGGAACGTACCCACATTGGGGGATGGGTCAAGAATGCAACGTAGAGACTAATAAATGATATTTTAGGTACGCTATGAAATTTAAAACCAAAATAGAGAAATGAAATGGCAATAATACGTAGAATATTCAATTTAACTAAAGTAATATGCTTTTAAGCCTGTATTCCAGGCTGCCGTAATAACCTGACGGGAATAATTTTGAAAACTTAAGTTTTAACTTATCGAAACGACGATGAATTTTGAATACCAGATCAAAATGGTACTCGTTGAGTAGTTATAATGAAATTACACATGACATCAAAGGCATTCCTGTGGCAGTGTCCCAAACCTGAGGCACCGAAGCTCAAAACATTTTCCTCCGATAAGGTCAAGCCTATTTTTGTAAAACGAGTAGTTAGAAGTCGAGTTCTGGTACGAGAATACCTTGCACATGACAAAAAGTAATGTGCGATACTTTCCAGTTCTGGCAGAATTGGCAGAGGGGTGATATCGTCAGACCAGCCCTGTACCAGTAAAAGTTTAATAGGGGGACACGACATCAAAATCTGGTGATCATCACTTCTGATTGTTGAGAATGGCTCCACTGCGATTTTAATGGATATTTTAGGTGATTACATTACGCCCACAGAACGCGCCCACAGAACTACTTCGTTATCCTCCGCAGAGGCTGGCCAATAGAGTTGCCAGCCTACCATGCATCAATTTTAATTGCGGAGCACTCCAAAGTCGCAGGCTGTACATGTTGTAGTCGCTTAGCGTAATGCAGGCAAAACAACGCATAAAAATAGAAAAAAAAGGAAAAGAGAAAGAAAGAAAGGAAAAGTTAGGAAGAAAGTAGAAATGTATAAAAAGTAAAAAAGAAAAAGAAAAGATAACAAAAAAAAAACCAGAAAAGAAATGAAGTGTCCGAAGGAAAGAGGAAACCAAAGTGAATACTATAAAGGCTACCCAGCTCCGCCCTTACTTTAGGCTTGGTACCGCTAGTGCAAACAGGTATTTTTAGTATTGAGAATAATAATAATAATAATAATAATAATAATAATAATAATAATAATAATAATAATAATAATAATAATAATAATAATAATAATAATAATAATAATAATAATAATAATAATCTTTATTGTCATCTTGAGTTGTACAAAAACAAATAACAGGCCTGTCAAAGCCAGACGGTGGCTAGGAGGATTTGGCCCAGCACATCGACAAACGATAGATGACATGCATATTGAAAAGCTTTTCATGTAAACAATCAGAGAAAGAATACATGTAACTCATTTACGCTACTTTTAAACACAATAACAATCAAGAATTAAATTAGCGGAAGCAATACTACCTAAAAAGGAGAAATGTGAAGATAAGTATTGAAAAATTTTAAACAGATTTTACCCATAATGCGATAACTGAAGCATCATTAAAGATACCTTAGGCTCTTTCGTAGACTGCGTTTAGTCTTTGCCGAAAAAGCACTGTCGGGAATGTCATTAAAAACAGTAGGGACATAGACCTTTCTAGTAGCTTTGCCATATCATGTTTTGACGAATGGCACAGAAAAGCGCTAAGTTTTTCTAAATATGCGAGGGGCAATGCATTCGTTATTGAACTGAGAGCCCCAGAAATGCCGTAATACAAAAGTTTGGTTAAAGGACGCTTTGAAAGACGGCAGGCGAAGTAGATAAAACAAATTTACATTGTAATAGTTTAGGTTATTATTATTATTATTATTATTATTAAAATTTTTTTGCACACACAGCACAGCATCATACTGAAATTTCAACACTCTTATTCGAGCCTATTTTTGGCTACATCTGCATTACCTTGAATTTTTTATGACTGTATCTGTCTATCAGTAAAAATTTTCTAATGGTGCCCCTAACCGTTACATAATATAAACGATGCTTTATTTTCCGATGCTGAATGTCACATATGTATCTTCCAATGTGCTGCGAAAGCAGCACTTTTGGTCGCAAAATTTCAAGTACTCATTTATTATTTTTTACAGCGAAAGAAGTTATGAGATCACAACTCTGGTCACGCGCAGTTGTCCGCAGCTGCTATCGCCACCTCTGGTGTCCGTAACCGCATCGCGAGAAATTGATAAAAAAACATGGCACCATTGACACAGTGCACAACGAACCCAGGTCTACGGGGTGCCAGCCCAGTAATCTACCACTCAGCTACGCCGGTGCTTGTGAATAGCTGGCAAACTTGCCTTAGGCAGGCTCGATGTTGGGAAAGCAATCGCCTTAATGCGACCTATATACCGTTTTAAAACAACAAGAAGACAAACAGTCGTCGCACAAGTCGAATAGAGTAACGAGTGTGCCGTTCGATGCTGCAACCCATTACAAAAGCTTGTTCTTGTTCCCCTATTAACTGTGGCGCATACCCACTTCCGCCATAATTCCTCATCGTCGTCAGCCACTGCAAGAGCAATTGGCACAAAATTCTTTGCAAGTGTTTAGCCGATATCCCGCTTCTCAGAAGAATTACGAAAAAAATAGCGTAGCGAATGCCGGCCTACTATCCAAAAGTTTATTAATAATGCCCTATAGTTGGCACCAAGCAAGTGTGCTTGCAGTAGTTACCCAATGAGTGTTTTGAAAAGGCTCTGAAAGGCCGCCCTTCTATAGTTTTCGTGGTGACTGCAGTGTGCTGCGCCTTCCGCGCAGGCCTGGTGTTTTTTTAGGGCGGCAGGGGTATGCGAAACAGATTTTTCATCTCTACGTCCAGATATGAGAGCGGCCCATGGTCGTTGATTGATTTGTGGGGTTTAACGTCCCAAAACCACCATTTGATTATGAGAGACGCCGTAGTGGAGGACTCCGGAAATTTTGACCACCTGGGGTTCTTTAACGTGCACCCAAATCTGAGTACACGGGCCTACAACATTTCCGCCTCCATCGGAAATGCAGCCGCCGCAGCCGGGATTCGAACCCGCGACCTGCGGGTGCCCATGGTCGTTCCTCGGTGAAAACTTGGATACTACTACTTCAGGACTACTTCAGTCCGTACCAAAAAAACTCAACTATGCTTCCATGAAAACTTTGGAACACGTCTAGTTTGAGTGCAAAGGGTATGGTAATGAGCGTGCGCTCTATGAAAATCGCGTGAATTGCATAACGAAAAGAACTTTCTCATTTTACTGTGTATTAGGACATTTAGTTTGCGGAGGCGCGCGAT
Source organism: Rhipicephalus microplus (assembly GCF_043290135.1). Taxonomy (NCBI): domain Eukaryota; kingdom Metazoa; phylum Arthropoda; class Arachnida; order Ixodida; family Ixodidae; genus Rhipicephalus; species Rhipicephalus microplus. The sequence continues at coordinate 58,874,806 of NC_134703.1, forward strand.
GAAACTTTTGTTCCCATAGTTGGATAGTATCGGTTGGTCAGCTAGACAAACTAGCCGTACCTTGAAACGACAAAAAAACTATTAACGCCACCAAGCTCGGCTTGGCGGTAGTTACGTTGGACTAGCTGGGTTGCGCGGGGTCTCTCCTGCATCTTCTCTGAACCATGATGAAGTTTCTATGATCATCGTAAGCCCACGTTCCCATTCAATCGTAAAAGATATGGCCTTTTTGTGTATCTTTATTCTAATTCATGTCTTAACAACTTTTTTTATCTATGCCCATTCCTTTTAATCACCAATCCCCTTCCTCTAGTAGAGTGGCAAGTCAGCGATAATGAAGAGTTCTCTCTCTCTCTCTCTCGTACCTACCTAAGCAGTAAAAATCCAATTAACCGCAAGTCTTTTTAACTGAAGTGTAATAAATAATATCGATGACGACAAAGATTTAAATATTGTCAATTTGTTATTTACACGATTATCTACTGTCAAAGCGGTGGTGTAATATTCTATCACTATCGGTAAATTAACGCATATATAAGATGTTTATCGCCACTTGACCAATGCGCGTTTGCCAAGCAGTAACGTGAAGCTGAATTCGTGGTCACGCTGAAACTATCGTTATTGCATCTATAATGTAACGCCTTTCTTCACTGATAATAGTGAAAATGTCCAAGTTCCTGTCTTAACCAGAACTATCGCACGTTATAACTTATCAGAGAGAACATCATGCAATTCGAAACAAAGAAAGAAAGAAAGAAAGAAAGAAAAAAGAAAATAAAGAAAGGCCGTTAATAGCAAAGCGGAACATCACCAAAAAAAAAAGGCACGTGTAATATAAGTGAGTGCTATCTTACTCGACTCTGGTCGAACGGCTGGCTTCTTTCGCACGGGCACTTTTATTTCCTGAGCGGCGTATTGAATGTTTGTATTTTATGCGTAGTCGGACTTTCCACTTGTGCTGCCGAATGCTATTGCACGTCCACGACTGTTGCCGCCTGTGCTTCTCTGGTCTGGTGCTTTCACTTTTTTTTTACGTGGGGAAGCTCAGCAAAGAGGAGTCTCTGGCTAGGCTCTCACCCGTTAAGACAGTCGGCTGTCTTCGTTCTGCTAGCCTGTGGGTTGAATAGAGAGAGGAAAAACAAAACAAGAATCAGGACGGCGGGAAGGGAAGATCATTGGGATGGGGCGATTGCTGCATCGTGCAAACTCCGAATCGTTAGTGGCAGTCTTGTTAACTTGTGTATACCTTCGGTTCTCTTTTTCACATGATATTTTCGTTGCAACTTTTACGATTATGATGTTTCGTTTTTTTAGTAAAGTTTGAAAGTTATAATGAGGTCGAAGGTCCTATTGTGCGACAATCCTACGCTGTTGAGCTAGTATCAGGGGATAAAATATGACGATGACAGGTTTACTGAATAAGCTAGTGCTGTACGATCTTCTTTGACGGGTGATAGTGGCCGACATCCAAAGCTGTGGGTTTAACGCTCAATACGGTTATAGCATGAGGTTACATAATATAGTTTAGCAATGCAGCTGCAAAAGAAACTGAGCGTGAAGAGCAGAAATGGGATGATGAAGAAGAAGGAAAAAAAGAGACAGTGAAGCGTGCACAGAAACAATGAGAAAGTAATTGAAGGGCAGAAATAACAGGGAAAAAGAAAACAGCGAACACCAAAGTAAGAGAGAGCAATAACTAGTGAGAAAGAAAAAAATGCAAAGAAAGCAGAAAAGTATTGCGGAAACTTTGTCGTGACGTGGAATTCAAGCCTACATAGCTCTAATTCGAAGGCGAGCCAACTAACCACTCACCTATATATGGACACTATGAGACAAAGCGAGCATACCTAGAGAGTCATGAGGCGTCCGAAGAGATTGCATACTCCCACGGAGGAAGCCGCACTTTTCGAAGCGGAACGTGTCGATCGACGGAAATTTCAAGTGGCGACGTGTTCATGTATGGCTGTTTTAAGCTTTGAGTGATTTAGTACCAACGTTAAAATTTTTGTTTAGAAACAAAAGCTGTATACAATGCAGGAGTATTTAAAGCACTATCGTTCTCCCTAAAATCTGCCTACAGCCACACATTACAATATTTCTTTCGAACATTCCCTGACAAAGTTTTTGAAGGATTTGCAGAGGTAACGTGATATTAGTAATGCAGAGCCGTGACAAAAATGTGGTGTAGCTACCCCGGGGCTTTTGTTAATCAGTGTGCTCCGCCAAAGGTCCTTATCAATTCAATCTGAAAGCCCACCAAACAGAGGTCGCTTCCACCAACTAGTTTCGGGTAGAGAAAGGCAAACAGTGTGAGCTGGGGGCTCACGTAGCCTGCCTATTTGCTCGCCCGCCTAGTTTGTGGACTCCCCTGTCTGGTTCGGAAACTGTTTACTGTGCTTACACAAGCGAACTTATTTTCAACACGAATGCATGAAAACTGGAAACTGGAAGCAGAAGTAGATCTACCGCCAAAAGTGCAACGAGTTTTATTCTGCATTACCAACAAAATCGAAAAAAAAGAAGTTACCTTTTGATTCATACACGGGGGATAAATATGGGCATGCCTTTGCCGATATTGTATATTTATATAACCTTATTATCCCTGCCCATTCATTAATCTCGCAAAGAAACAGCAACACAATACAATTGATGAAAATCAGACACAGAAACAAACAAAAACAATAAAATAAAACACATTTGTTAGACTTTGGCATGTTATTCCCCGAGAACACGTTATTATACTGCATTCTTTCACGCAGAACAATTATTTTGCTATATAAAGGGGTTCTTTAATGACAGAGTATATGTGGATTCAAAGCCATTCGTCGGACAAGTTTGTTACTGCAAACGGAGAAGGTTTTCGACGATAGGAAAGATCCTGTATAACATTTTGTCTTTCGCGTTCCTGCAAACTGTGTTCTTTTTGCTGCCTGAAAGTACAAGAAAAAGAATGAAAGAAAGAAAAAATATGGAAAGAAAGAAGAAAAAGGAAAAATAAAGAAGGAAAGAAAGAAGGCAAAAAAAGAAAAAGACAGAAAGAAAGACAGAAAGAAGGCAAGAAGGCAAACAAGAAAAAATGAAAGAAGGCAACAAGGCAAGAGAAAAAGGAAAGAAAGAAAGAGAAGAAAGAAAGAAAGAAAGAAAGAGAGAAAGAAAGAAAGAAAGAAAGAAAGAAAGAAAGAAAGAAAGAAAGAAAGAAAGAAAGAAAGAAAGAAAGAAAGAAAGAAAGAAAGAAAGACGAAGCAGTGGACAGCGTGCGGGGACTCTCACATCTTGGAAATACGAAGGGCAATTGCTCAAAAATGAAGAGAAGGGCTTGCAGCCAGGCAGACCGATGACAGCAACCTTTGGTAGGCCCTAAAACGGTCACTTCTCTTTTTTTTCATGCTCAAAATTCACGAAAGAGGGGGGCGCTCCGAGCAGCGTCCGGCGCGCCCACGCGAAGGCAGCGCCACTCCACACTGGATACGGTACCTTCACTCGTTGTTCAGACGCCCGCGGGGTGAGTTGACGCGCGCCGCTTGAAAGCAAACCGCGGATCGAAGATCCGCCGCCGTTGCACGGCCGCTTCACTGAGACCGTGAGAGCCGACCAGTGTCCGTGGGCAGTGTTCAGTGGAATCATATTGCGCAAGCCGTCAAAGTTGAGGCGTTGCGGAGTGGACTCCGCGTCCATGGAGGCAACGTCCCGACCATGGATTTATGCTACGCGAGTTTCACCTGTGCTACTGACTTCAGATGTTGCAACCAGCGGGGTTGGGCACGACGTCGATGGGTCGGTCTGTTTCTACTCCTGGCGGCTGCCGTGTCAGGTGGGTGCGCAACGTGACCGACCACCGTGACGCGGACCCTAGGGACGCGCGGTCACGCTTGACCTGTTTCGCGGCGTAGGGGTCCCGTGTCTGTACGTGTGAGAAGGGGGGGGGGTGCGAATTAGCGTGAGCGCCAGGGTTCAAATCCTCGCCACTTTGTGCCCTCGTTTTTGTAGGAGATGGCAAGAGTGCACGTGAACAGTGCAGTTGAGTAATGAGGTCAATCGATGGCCGTATTAGCATGCAAAATGAGTTTCTGACTTCACATTTGACGCGCTTCTGCTATGGAGAGTCCACTAATCGGAGTCAGACTCCGATTAGTGGACTGGAAAGCGACCGGTAAGACTTACCGATTTTTGAACAAAAAGTGCTTGTATACACTGAAAATATTTGGTGCCCTTTCAACGTGTCTTAAGGCATAAATATTTAACAAGCCAATGACGCATAAATGTTTATAGCTTATGATGTTCCAATAATTTTCGTAGCATCATCTAAGCCGTGCCTCACTAGACCTCGCATAGTCATAGGTAAAGAAAAGCAGCTGTGACTAACTGAAAAATAAAACAAACAAGGTCGATGAAGAAGTCAAATGCGACATTGTTTACTCGTATATAATAACAGAAAAAAGTCATGTGATTGTATAAATTCAAGAGCGCACTCTTTTAAACCAAGGGCAGTATGTTTGTAAGCTTACACTGATCTCGCATTTAACTGTCCTCCAGACTTCAACCATGCACTTTACGAAGCTCAAGGCGAATGCCCAATAAAATCTCACAGTCTGCTGTCTGATCTGCCAATGCCTTGCGTATCATGCCACCAAAAATAAGAGGGTCTTGTTCTCTATGCGTTATTAGTGCGATATAACAATCTCACTATAAAAAAAATTTGTCAGGTCCCACGTACCTGGGAATTGACGCTATGCAAAGCATGTCGAGGGAAGGTGACCGTGTTTTGATTTTTTCGGTGGCACACGCACACTTTCTTACGGCTTGTGCTTTGTGTCTACTTCCCACCTTTAACCACCTCGACTTCATGGTATATACTAGTTCACTGTATTCATAGCACTGCGGCCCAACTCTCGCTAAATCTTTCTAAAACGAAGGAGGTTACGCCCCGCAAGTATAACGTAGCAACCCTTTCTTGTCAGATAGTGCTCAATGTACATACCAATGGCTGCTAATGGGGAATGAGAGACAGGAGAATTCTGCTTTTACTTTCTTACGGCTTGCGCTTCGTACCTACTTCCCACCTTTAACTACCTTGAGTTCATGGCATATACTACTTCATTGTATTCATGGCACTGCGGCTCAACGCTCGCTAAACCTTTCTAAAACCAAGGAGGTTACACCCAGAGAGTATAACGTAGCAACCTTTCCTTGTCAGATAGTGCTCAATGTACATGCCAATGGCTGCTAATGGGGAATGAGAGACAGGAGAATTCGGCTTTTAGTGAACGCGCATGCTGAGAATTTATTGTTCAACAACGCACAGGAGAAATCTCCCACCAGCACCACTTTGCTGGTCGAAACGTAAGACTGGTTACACACTACGACTACGACTACGAGGGACGAACGAGTGCCGCTACAAAGAGCTTCGCCCCTAAAAAAGCAAAGAAGTCCTTGCACATACAAAATAATTGGAAAGGGACAACTACCTTAAGAGAGTGAGAAAATCGTGAATGCTTGAAACCACGCTGAAACCGTCCTTTTGTGTCAATGATAGCACGTTTGCTTATTGCTCTAGTCACAAAATTTGCTGCGATGTCGTTTTTCTAGATCGTTCTATCTACCAAGACTAAGCAGCTTCAAGAAGGCCACTCACGTCCCAAGATGAGGGGGTTGTTTTCTCCTCCCGTTCAATACCCTTCGCACAAACAATGCGTCCTCCTCACCTCTTAGTCCTCAAAAGCACGTGAACAATGTCGGCACTGAGTGCTAGGGCTTATGAGGATTTCATGTCTCTAGGCTACACGTGGTGACCACCGATTGCACAGTCGTAAACACACTAAATGAAGTGTGATCGGGCATCATGCACGATATTCACGCTAGACAAAGAAGAAAGGATGAGCGGCTGCATGGCAAAGTAGTGCAGGAGACAAATCACATCTGATATTTCACGTATATGAACCAATCGAGAGCATGTACGTCATATACGTCACGGGAACTACTGTCTTCGCCACAGAAGTGCGAAAGTAGGACAATAAATATCTGGAGAAGATATAGTGCTCATTTTTTATTTTATTTTTTATTTTGAGGGCCGGGTGTATGGTCTTTCAAGGGCTCCTGAAACCAGCGAGTTCTGAGGCGAGACAGCAGTTTGTTTCTCGCCTTTAATACTCTTCCGAAAAGCGTTATCTCCTCCTCTCCACTCACCTCTTCCTGAAACACGTGGAATGCCAGCACCAAGCGTTGAGCCTGTCAAGATTTCTCACTTTCAGACTACACTTTGCTATCTCAGCACGCACAGTCGCAAAGGCAGTAAACGAACGGGAACCGGGTTACCCCCACGATAGTCACGCAATACAAGGCAGAACGGGCGTGTGACTGTATGGCAAAGCTGAGTAAGAAACGATTCACAACACATGTATCTCGCGTATTCGAGAGCTTATTTCATCGTGACGTCACGTAAACAAACTGCTGACGTCACAAATTTTGCCTCGAGAACGGAAAACGCCGGCAGATAATAAAGGACTCAATTCTTATATTTTCAGAGGCTGTTTAGGAGCCCTGATATGATGATATGTGGGGTTTTAACGTCCCAAAACCACCATATGATTATGAGAGACACCGTAGTGGAGGGCTCCGAAAATTGTTTAGGAGCCCTTCAAGTGATCTGTTTTCACGCCGTTTGCTTGCTCACGTAGTGTTATATCGCACAGTTTCGTCACTGAACTTTAACCGGATCAGCATACAGTGTCAGGGCTAAGGAAAGCCTCGCCATTGGAACTGCGTGTTCGAAGACAGAAAAAGGCTTTATTTCTAGATTCTGTGACCCTTTTTAAAGGCCCCATGTCTCCCTCGCCACTTTTTTTAACTTAAAATACGCTGACATTTTCAGCGCCAAGCGTGGAGTCTATCAAATATATCGAGCTTTTTAGCTGCACTCTCGTATTTTCGCTCCCGCAGTAAAAAAGAAACATACAAAACGAAGTCAAATCAGTTAATCTCGCACAATAGCCATGTGAGACGAGGCAGAAAGAGTGTACGACAGCATGGCAAGACAGGGTACGAAACAATTCACAGTAGGAGTCTCTCGTATATTGACCAACCGATAGCTTATTTCATTACGTCATCACGTGAACAGCGTACTGGCGTCAAGAATTGCGCAGGAAACACTGCAAAGGCCAGCAAACCATATCCCGCCCCTCCTGTGTGTCTTAAGAGGGTTTAAGAAACCATTTAAGATGGCTATTCGTACGTTTTTAACCATGCAGGAAGAAATAGCAGTAATAGTGTCCTAATAAAAAGAAGACACTGCCAGCCACTAAAGAAAAAGAGCAACGAACCGCTCAAAAGTTTTGGCAGATACTATAGTTTATTCAGTCTTTCCATATGATGCCTTCATTCAATTTCAACATTTTATCTTTTCCCTTTTCTTTTCATGCCGGCGCCTGATGCGCTTTCATCACCTCCTGGTCTTCGCAATTTCGTTTCTGGCATTATGCTGCTGGGAGCTTTCTTTCGCTTCATTCGGCGCTGCGACACGCTCGAATGAGAAGTTAAATGGCTGGAATTGACAGCGCTGGCTTGGTAATTTTCGTTGACAGCCACGTCGCATTCGCGACATTCGTCGCTTTCGCAAGACCCACCACCGAAAAAACCGCCTTTCGAGATAGAAACAGTAAAAGAAAAAGCTTAGCGCACGTAATGAATTTTAGTTCAAGAAAAGAACTGCGACAGCACTAAGTGACTGAAAAATATTAGGTTTGCCATTCCTCGTTACATTTGAGACACTTAGTTATAGGATTTTATATCAGACCTGCCACCAGCATTCTAACTCGAGGAAGTGAGGGAATAAAATGGCCAGAACAGAGAGAAATCTAATTTGTGCACCGCCTGGAGCCTAGGATGAAATTAATGATGGCAGTGGTTGTTTCAGAGCATTGTCTTCCTCTACATGGTTTTGCTGTAACAGTCAGCGTAACATCTATTTCAGCAAGTATAGCCTCTTGTACTTCGCAATTTAACGAGTCTTTGAGAACGAACTGGCAGTAACGTTTAAATCGCTGCGCTAAGAACCGGATTTTGTGGCTTGTCTTATTCAAACGTCATGTCGATTTGCTAATCACTCTTTTTTAGGGCAGGAGTGCTTTTATAACGCTAAACATACGCAATCAGAGGAAGATTATGTCGTAGTATTTGACTAGGACTACATTTCTAGTGTGCATGCATCCACATGTTAACAAGTTTTGCGTTTTTAGCTAAGAAAGCGAAGTTAACACTGTGCTTTACACCAGACAGTGTCTAATTGTTGTGATGTTCACAAGGTTTCGTTTTTCGCATGACGAAGTGAGGCGCTCGTATTGATCGTTCTTACTAGCGTATTAGAACTTTACATGAAGCGATATGTTCATTGCCTTTACTGTCCACTTTCTTCATTTCTTCTATTGCATTCATGCTTCTGAAAGTAGTTGGTATAAAAAAGGCAATTTTTTTATTGTGGTGGCGTTGCCGAGTCATATAAGGAATGGTTACATTGTGAATGCTCCTTGCATATTTAACTTAAGTACATTACTTTTATATAGCGCCATCAGGGCCCCAAAATACTACCGAAATGAAGGAAGCGCTAGAAGTACCAATATGAATATCTTTTGAAATAACCTCATTTATCCAAGCCGTAGTGAGACCATAGAAAAGAACATAAGTAGTTGACATTGAAGGAGATTCGAAGATAATAATCTTTTTTTCATTGCATTTTTCTTTTGTGCTCTATTTAACAAATGTACGAAAAATTTACGGAAATTTGTGAGCGCGATGAAGAACTTTTTAAAGAACAAGATGAGAGGATTGGTGCTTGTGAATGTTCTTTTTTGCGCTCTTATTTTTTGTCAACTATGCGCCATCTCGCCGAATTTTAAGTCTAGTTAAACTAATGTTTGCTAAGAATCAGTCGGAATTCACCAGAATATTTGTGCACCGCATATGGCGATGACCCTTCACTTGAACATATCATGTATCTTGACATTTATGTATTTATATTGGGAAACCTCACACAGCCTTTAAGAAAGTTAATTGCAGAGGTAGAGCAAGTAGCTACTCTACAGTGGGCGCTTGACAACTAGAGTTTAGTGGCAAACTTCTTGCCCCCCTCTCTCATCGCTAGTGAAGAGTAGCAAACCGGTCGTTAACGTCCCCGTCTTTTGCCTTTCGCTTTTTCTATTTCTCTCTCTTTCCCTTCATGTCCAAAGTTATTTAAAAACAGTAGAGGTTGTCTTTTGATAGCGAACTTCACAGCAAAGTTAACACATGCGCAGTTCGAACAAAGCTATAGCAGATTACGGATATATAAAAGTACATTATATAAGAGAAAATCTGGCAAGCACTCTGAAAGAAAACTCCTCCACTTCATAAAATGATGCTGCAAGTATCGAGTCTTGTGTTACATAAAACGTTGGCACACAAAACGATAAAACGTTGGCACATAAAGCGATACATCAAACGTTGGCACGTTGTTACTTTTTTGTAATCACCTGAGGTATCGCACAAAAAAGAACATTAAACATAAAAAAGCAAAGCCTGAATGTCCTAATCTTCCATCTTCGAAAATTTCATCAACACTTCGGTAAACGAATGCATCGATTCTTTTGGCTCTTAGGTGAATGAACGCCTTGTTACATTAGAGAGCAACAAGGAAAGGGCGGGAATGGTAGAGTATTAATTTTAGCAGCTGGTCAAATTTACCAGAATAGACTATTATGTATGTGACTAGCAGTGAATTGAACGATTCAGAAATACTTAACTTGAAGTGCGCGCTCGATCAGTTCTACTTGCGTATCACAAAGCGTTTATCACCGTAAAACGTTCCAGCGCAACTGTGAATGCATTTGTTATGAAGCGATTTTCTGCTTAAAGTTGCAATATTTACCAACGAAAGGTGGTATCAACGTACACATATGGCGACCTACATACACGCCAAGAGAGGCCGCGGAATCACGCACACAGATTGTTAGACTGCAATTAAACATGAACGCGCATTTTCACTCGACCATTCGTAGCTCGACAGCTAAGCCAGAATACGTTCAGCAAGAAGAATGAAAGTTGAAATGGGCTTCTACGAACAACACACATTGTTATCAGAAACGGTATCCTTGAAGAACAGATGTCTGCCTTCTGTTAGAGAGCTTACCAAGAATCATCTCTTCATGAAGTTCAGTACTTCATGAAGAAGCACTGCTCTACGCCAGACGGCAAGTAACTAACTTCATCGAAGAATTTAATGTGAGCGCACCATTGAAACTTCCTGGGCTGAGTATTTACAAGTCTATATGGCTCCACAAGCGACAATGTGTCTTTCTTTAGTTTTTTAATCTACGTCACTCCAAGTGGCGCACACCTGCCGAGAAGGTCATTAGAGCCTCCCATGTTATTTTAAAGAAGGTCTTTATTGAAGCCAAAACCTCATTACAAATGTAGATTTCGAATCACCGCTTAAAAATAGCGTTGGCGTTGCGTGCCGCTGTTAACATGCAGTGGCGACCATTACAAGTTACCTGAGAAAGTTTTACAGGGTACTTTTGACTCTGTTATGAAACTTTTATGATCCAGGCTAGAGCGCTCGCAGGATCGGCCAAGTTTCGCGAAACTCGGCATCTTCCCGAGTTCTGGTGACACCCCCTTTGAGAACGAGCCAACAGTACGAAAAAGTCAAATCTACCCCTCCGTGCGCTGCATTTTATTGGTTACGATGGAACCAGTCATCACATGAAGGACGGTGAACTAAGTTGTGCGGTGTTTTGAAACCAGTGGTATATACTTTTTTCATTCATTTGTCGTTCTGCTGCGTGCAGAAGTGCACCCATGCAATAAAAGTGTCAGAAATATTGTGTGATGATATTTTTTAGAGCGCGGTGTTTCAGTTAATTTTGAAGCATTTAATGCCTGCACTAAGTTTCTTTTGGAATAATCAGCATGCGGTCGCCATGGACGGACGGATGGATGGACGGACGGACGGACGGATGGACAGACAGACAGACAGACAGACAGACAGACAGACAGACAGACAGACAGACAGACAGACAGACAGACAGAAGTTTCACAGTTTATACCGATAAACCTTCCAAAACTTCGTCACACTCATCACCATTCACTCCGTGGATATGCTGCGATATTTCGGCTAGATGGTATACTTGGCTAGTTAGGCCAGAACATGCTATGACCAAGCTAATTACGCCAAGTCATGGTAAGGCCGAGGTAATTAAGACACATCTTAAGAAGACCGACCGTGCTTATGAAGCCATGTAAAGCTAGAACCGGGGTAACTAAAGCATGCTAGTTGATGAGCTAACTAAACTATGCTAATTAATGCGACGGTAATCATAATCAGGTTAAGTAAAACCATGCTAATTAGCCATGACTAATATGATGACAAATAGTATCCTACTAATCAGGATTACGTTTAATAGTTCGATACTCATAAAAGCCTCTGTAATTGTGCCTGGGATAATTGTCTTTTAATTAAAGCCTTATCAAAGATGACAAATCAGCTCAGTTTAATGGTTGTTAAGCCTCAGCCAATCAGTATAATAAAAATTAGGGTAGAACTGTTGCTGTCTCCACTTTGAAGCCGACTACGCACACAAGTAAACCACCAACTTAAAAAGCGGCAAGGAGCTAGGTTATCACAAACTCCTCTATGGCTTTGTCCTTGCACAAGTAGTATAAACTCACCA
>NC_134703.1:59191504-59309004 GCF_043290135.1 Rhipicephalus microplus
GCTATTTCAATGCATAGAAACAAATCACAGCTTTTTTTCACGTGATCTGGTTACACTAATAAGATTAAATATCGCTTCAAGCATGATCACTTGAGATAACCAGATGTCATTTGGTTTTCCGCGCAGTTCAAACTAATACTTGTGACCATCACCACATTCGCGGAGAAAATTTTCAGGGGTCTTCTTTCTCTTAGTCTTGTATAGGTCAAATAAGCTAAAGGAATCCATTGAATCATTGATAAACACATTTTTCGCACAAACTTGGCTGGGTTAGGACGATGGACTTCATTAGGATTGCATATAAAAACGCAGAAGGGTGATATGCCAAATATTTGTTAATATAACCAAATAATCAACGGCATCAACGATGCGCTGTGCTACGTTTCTTTTTAAGTGTTTCTCCCTCAAAGAAGCAATCATGAGTTACGAAGGGACACCTTTTTCTTTGGTACCTCACGCCCAATATTTTAGTTGCCGATGGATATAAAGTAGTAAGTACAGTTCGCACACACTTTTATACAAGCAAATTTGTTTTGTATTTTCGGCTTCGTAAGTTCTTCCACTCGTTGCAACCATTCGGAGAACAATTGTAGCCGAACGCGCGTTTCTCTGAATGAGCTAGCGTTCGGAGCACCGTCACTCATTTCCTTCCAACGGGTCGCACTGCATGAAAGAAACCACATTACAAAACATCTCCAGCATTACAACGAAGACCAAAACACGGAAGCGGAAGGCGCATTAGGTGCGGCTGCCTTAAGCGTACATAAACGACGGCAATAGAAAAATTGTGTCACGAGTCGTCTCCGATAGAAAACGACGTGGCCAGCCTATATACAACAGAACTAAGCAAGAAACGAAAGTTTGGTATCGGGTCGTAGCTCGGCCCCAGCACTGACAGCTTCGTTCGTTTTTTTTTTTCTTTTATATTTCGTCCGACGTGAAAAATACATAGGCATTTACACAAAAGGCTGCTCAATCTTGGTCGCGCGTTGATGCGACAAGGGCGTCGGAGCGGAAGAACTTGTCGCTTATTGGTGGTTGTGGAAGAGGCATACATGGAAAGAACGGTGACGACGAAACGTTGAGCAGTAAGATGCAAAAAAAAAAATGTAGCGGAAATGTTCGATGCTGTTTCTTAGGAAAGTAATATACATCTGCTTCGGGAAGAAGTGACGTTTCAATGCAAAAGGAGGATGGAAGTAAACAATCTTTAGTGTCGTCGACATTGCTACCAAAAAAGAAAATTCGACATCAATGAAAGCAGGAAACTTGCAAATGATGATTCAACCAAGCTGTCAACATTCTGATTTGAATATTTTTTCTCAAGTTATTCGGATGTGTTTGCCCCAGAGAGTCAGTCTCTCGCTGATTTTGTATTATTCTTTCGTCATAACGTTTTTTTTCTTAAATGTACTGTACTGAATTTTGATTCCGGTGCAGAGAGTTGTACATATGAAATGCTAAGGCATAATAGAAAAGACAAGCTTATCTTGGTCTGAGCGTGCATATTCAAAAACTTTATTTTGGGGGATTGGGAAGTAAAACATCTTGCACGAATGAAAAAAAGCAAAGCGGGAAATTCATATGTGTAATTCAATAATAATGATTGTTGAGGTTCAATGTTCTATTCACTATATTATCATTAAGGACACTGATGTGAAGGGCTCCAAAATTTCGTGCTCCTGGAGTTCTTTAAAGGGCACATAAATATCTAAACACGTGAGCCTTGGGCATTTTTTGCCTTCACTGAAAACGTGGCCGGCCGGGATTCAATCCCACAACCTTTAAATCAGCAGTCGAGAACGAGAACCACCACACCCCTATGGTCGTTATATGTTTAATTTTGTGCTGAGCTACTACATATTTTAGCCACGGCAGAGAGCGCTTTTTATTGTAGAAGCATATCTTAAAAACACGTTGTCGGTAAAACGCAGTGCTGCACCACCGCAGTGGTCGAGTGGCTAAAGTACTCGGCTGCTGACCCGCAGGTCGCGGGATCGAATCCCGGCTGTGCCGCGGCTGCATTTTCGATGAAGGCGGAAATGTTGTTGGCCCATGTGCTCAGATTTGGGTGCACGTTAAAGAACCCCAGGAGGTCGAAATTTCCGGAGCCCTCCACTACGGCGTCTCTCATAATCATATGGTGGTTTTGGGACGTTAAATCCTACATATCAATCAATCAATCAATCAATCAATCAAAACGAAGTGCTACACGAATTAATTATTACAGACCCCTTAAAAATAGCTAAGCAACAAACGAATATTACCATTCTTAGTTCACTTCGGAAACACACCAGTCATACGCAATGCCTTAAACACATAAGCAACAACAGAATGTCAGCAAATAAGCGTTTCAATGAACAGCTTAAGGTATATTCTTTGCTAATTGGAATTCGCACTGTCAACATGCATGAATGTAACTCTTGCGCTAACCGTGATATTCTATTTCGAATACACACATCTGTATCGACCTTAGTGACTGGACACAAAAAAACACGGGAGATAATAACTGTCCTAATACAGAACACTTCTGTATGTAGCACCGTTAGATATCTAGGATTGTTTGTCTAATTTACTACTTTCGTCTAGGCGTTATCACTAGGTTCTCCTTGTTGTCTCTACAAGGATACTGCTGTGGAATGGATGAGGCTTATATAAACAAATACGCAACCATAGCTGGTTCTTGGACAGTACTAGAATATACGGCCTATCATTAGCACCTTTAATTACTTCAGTTTTACGTTCTCTGCTCTTCACGACCGCATAGAAGGACTACCGCTGTAATGAGAGTCATTATCGACCACGACTCGGCAATTTGTTCAAATTAGTATTTTCAGAATAAGAGATCCGGACTCCCAACTTCAGAAAAAGTAATGAACAAATCTATGAATTGCACTAGTCACTAAAGGTTTTTTTCTTTCTTTGTTTTTTTTTGTAATGACATTCTTTTTGTCTCGTTATTTGTTGAAAGTGGTAAAAGAAGAAAATCACTGCCAGAATTTTCATGTTTTTGTTTGAAGAAAGCCCTATGAAACAAGGCTCCAAACACCCGGACGTATTCTTTTAACATCCAAGTGGTGCTCTAAAGTTATCTTGTTGAGATACAGCCTATCGTGCTTAGCTTTCATAGTTTTCTTGTGTTTTCCTGATGGGCTCATTATGCCTCGTGATCACAGTTTATATGTCATAATTCGTTTTATTGTTTTTCCCTATTACACGTGGTTAACGTCCCAAATAATTTCAGAGTATCTGTCATCGTACTAAAAAAATGAAAAAAGGCTGTGTAGTTTCTGCATCCTGAAAGGCACTGACATTTTCACCTAACGCCATTTGGAAAGAACTTGACACATGAACATTGTAAAATTGTGTGGTAAGCTTTCTGCGTCACTGTATTTGTGGTCTCCCTTGAACACTGTTGTTTTCACGCAGCATGAGCACGGTGCCTCTATATAGTCTCAGTAGCACTCGCCATCTTCTTGAACAACCTCATGGCACGCACATCGCACGACCATTACCAGGCATGTTTTCCTTCATGTTCGCATCCGACCGTAGTCAAGTGTCAGTTTTACTTATGTGTACTTCATGCCGGCTTTACACCTGTCAAGGGCTGAAACTCACCTACCATGAAATTCCCCGAAGCCTCCGCAGCGAGCGCTCTTTTTCTGCATTCGTTTTGACAGGGCGGGTACAGCACGCTCAAGTATTTTGTAGCACGGGTTCGTAGCTAAGCGGAAAGGCACTCGCTTTTGGAGCGTGAGAGCCCGCGTTCATGCCCCAGTACAGGAGGAGAAATCGATTTTGTTGTATTTATATATGGCAATGCAGGTCTTACGTGATAGAGGGGCGCATGCATCGAAGGAGATTTCGGTTGTTGACTTTGCATATAAAAGCCAGGGCATTTAAATGGAGACGATGTAAAGTACCATATTTTGAGATTTCATTGAACGAACCCTGCGAAAAAAATTGAGCCTAGCGGTTTACTTAATTGAGGTATGTATGAGCCCTACTTCGTATGGCTGCCAAATTTGTTATTTTGGAGGTAGCACAAAGTGCCCCTTCATTTACAGTCCTTGGGAATAGACGGAATTCAAAGAGACGACACACATTGTGCGTGACAACAGGTAACAAGGAAACGTAGCAGACCCCCTTGCTTCTCTTCCCGTGCTACCAAGTGTCACAGAAACGCGTTTTTATACAAGGGCGAGCGATTAGCCGGAGTCATGCAAAGCACACATTCAAACACTATAGTTCTACTAGTGTTGTGAAAGTGAAATTAGACGTCTCACGTGCTTTATGTCCACTTCACGTTCGTGGACACTACCGGCGACGGCTAGCATACATCTCAACACAACTATCAACAACGGCACACCACGATACTTCGTTCGTAACGGACATCAAAGCCGTTGGAAGAAGGGCGATGCAGGGATCGGGGAGGCAGAAAACGGAGAGTATATTTCGGTTTCCTTCAAGGTTGTTTGCTAGCGCCTCAGTCTACAGCCCAAGTCACTTGGGTTTCTTATTAAGCCGGAGACGACATTTCTCTGTGTCTTCAAAAAAAAGTTACAGTGTTTCAATGCTACTTCTCCACCATCAGTGGGGTCAACTCATAGTACTGCTGAAACATGCTATAGCGGCTATCTGTTTTGAAGTCAGTCAGTCAGTCAAGAACTTTAATATATGGTCCTGAGGAGTTTAAGCCACCAGGGTGCCCACGTGGGACATCCTAGCAGCCGCTACCGTAGGCGACGCCCAAGTCGGGGCGGGAACGTGGTGGCGTTCCGCCAGTTCTTGGGCCCTCTGGACTGCCTTAAGTTGGTTTCGGAGATTGGGGCTCCTGAGTGCCTCCTCCCAGTCGGACTCACTGGTGAGAGGTCCCTGAGGTAACGCGGGACATTGCCAGAGCATGTGCGCGAGTGAACAGTACACTTCTGTGCAATCTGGGCACTGTGAATTTATGTCTGAGTTGTAATGGCTGAGTCGGCCCCGTGATGGGTACGATCTCGTTTGTAACATTCTAAAGGCTACTTCTTGCGCGCGTTCGAGTTTTGAATGGGGTAAAGGGTAACGGCTTCTGTTGTGTCGGTAGTGGGAGGTAATTTCATGGAAGGTGAGTAGTGGGTCATTAAACTGCACGTCTGGGCCCAGCTCTTCGGTGGCTGATTGATCGTCACGGCGGGTCAGTTCTCGTGCTCGATCATGAGCCATTTCGTTGAGGTTGGGTTGTTGTGGGTGAACGTCTTTGCCCATGTGGGCAGGGAACCAAGAGAGGTAGTGCGAGCCCGTATATTTCCGTGTTTGTAAAATGCGGGCTGCTTCTGGAGCGATGTTGCCGGTTTCGTAAGCCCGAATGGCGGCGCGAGAGTCTGTGAAGACATTAGTGAGTGAGGGGTCGGTCATCGCTAAAGCTATAGCAACTTGTTCGGCTATGGCGCTTGTTGATAGCCTAACCGAGGCGGCTGAGCGTAGGGCTCCGTCGCCATCTACTACCGCGAGTGCGAAAGAGGAGGAGTTACCGTATTGCGCCGCGTCGACGAATGCGGTAGAGTTGCGATTCGCGGCGGTACGGTTGAGGATCGCGCGAGCGCGGGCCAGCCGTCTGCCTTCGTTGTGTTGTGGGTGGACATTTCGTGGAAATGGGGTTACCATGTAAGTAGCGCGGACAACTCTGGGGAGGGTTACTGCGCGTTCAAGGCAGGGGTGTGGGGACATGCCGGCCTCGCTTAGAAGTCGGCGGCCTGCCTTGGAGGAGGAGAGGCGGATCACTTGGGCCGTGGTCTGGGCCTCGATCACTTCATCGATGCCGTTGTGCATGCCTAGTTGGTCGAGACGGGAAGTGCTCGTGTTTTGTGGCAAACCAAGGACTTGTTTAATGCTTTTGCGCATGAGTGTGTTTAGTTTCGTCTTTTCTACCTTCGTCCAGTTGTGGGCAGAGGCGACGTAATTGATGTGACTCATTAGGAACGCGTGGTATATGCGCAGAAGGTTGGCCTCTCCAAGGCCTCGTCTACGACCCGAGACTCGCTGAATGAGTCGGAGCATGTTCTCGGTTTTAGCTGTGATATGTTTAATTGTTCTTGCATGACAGCCAGTGGCCTCGACGAGAAGGCCGAGAATGCGTATGGAGTCCACGCGGGGTATTCGCTGCTCATCTTTGGCGTGTAGCGCTATGGGTAGATCACATAAGGGTGTTAAGTTACGAACGCCTTGGCGAGATTGCCGGTACAGTAGCAACTCTGATTTTGTGGGCGACAAACGAAGTCCAGTGTTTTTTAAGTAGGCTTCTGTGGTATCGAGAGCAGTTTGAAGGGCTTGCTCCAACTCCGCCAATGAGCCTCCCGGGCACCAGATGGTGATGTCATCTGCGTATATAGCATGGTTTATGTTTGGGATGTCGCGGAGTTTGTCAGATAGTCCCTTCATTACTATGTTAAAAAGGAGTGGAGAAATGACTGCCCCTTGTGGTGTCCCGTTGGAACCTAATGTGTAAGTATCGGATGTAAGTTGCGATAAATGCAGCTGAGCTTTTCGATTTTGCAGAAAAGAACGAATGTACGCCTGGAATCTTTTACCGAGACCAAGGCTGGCAATGGATTCCAGTATAAAGCGGTGTGAGACGCTGTCGAATGCTTTAGTGAGGTCTAGGGCGAGAATGCCACGAACATCTCTCGTTTTTGAGTCGAAGATCTGTTTCTTTAGTAATAGCATGACGTCTTGTGTTGAAAGGTGCGGACGGAACCCGACCATGTTGAACGGAAAGAGTTCGTGATCCTCTATGTAGCGCGATACACGATTTAGGATGACATGTTCAGCTGCTTTTCCTATGCATGAGGTTAGGGAAATCGGGCGTAGATTGTCGAAGTTGAGTGGTTTACCTGGCTTTGAGAGAAGGATTACCGTGGCCGTGCGCCATTGTTCAGGTACCTGGCCAGTTTCCCACATGTAATTAATGTCTTTTGTGAGTAGTGTGATGGCTTGGTCGTCTAAATTTCGCAACAGGCGGTTGGTTACCTTGTCAGGACCGGGGGCTGATCTGCTGTTGAGGTTGTGTAATGCCTCCCGAATTTCTGACTCCGTGAAGGGTTCGTCGAGTTCGGGTATCGTTTCGCATTCTATTTCTGGGTAGTCGGTGGGTTGTGCTGTGTTTAAGGGGAGGTGACGTTTGGAGATTTCTTCAAGAAAGGATGAGTTTGTTCCTCCCATCTTTTTGTGCGAGTGTAGGAGCCGGTCTATGGCATGGCTCTGGTTGTTTTTTGTTTCGCAGTCGTCCAGCATGTATTTTAGGAGGTTCCATTTACCCCCAGTTCGCATGCGGCCGTCGACCGCCGAGCAGAGTTCATGCCATTGGAGTCGTGTGAGCTCCGTGCAATATTTGGCGATGTCTTGGTTCAGTATTGATAGACGTTTTCGTAAGCGTCTGTTTAGTCGTTGTGTTTTCCAGCGCGCGAGTATTGACGCTTTTGCCTCGAGCAAATGTGCGAGGTGTGGGTCCATTCTCGGGACCTCGAGTTCTGTTTGTATTGTTTTCGTTGTTTTGGCTATGTCTTCCTGAAGTGAGGTGAGTAGTTCGGTGAATGTGTTGTATTCCTTTGTGTTGTTTTTGCGGAGGGTGCGGAAGGCATCCCAGTCCGTTAGCGTGAATGTACGGGGGGGGGCTGATGCGTTGGGTAGTTCGGTTCGTATGATGAAGTGATCGCTGCCCAGGTTTTCCTGCGTATTGGTCCAGGTGTGGCCTGTGACGTTACGGGTAAATACCAAGTCCGGCGTAGTGTCGCGTTGTACCGATGTTCCAAGTCTCGTAGGGAATCGGTGATCTGTGATGAGTGTGAGGGACAAGTCGTCAATTGCTCGCGTGAGGTTAGTGCCTTTAGCCGTTGCCTGGGGGTAACCCCATGACGGGTGGGGGGCATTGAAATCGCCTGCTATAACAAGCGGAGAGTTTCGCGCGAGCGTTGTGGCTTTAGTTAAGAGCGCATGGAAGGACTGTCTGTAGTCTGTCGGGGAGCTGTAAACGTTAAGGATAAAAACGCTTTGTTTTAAAAAAACGGTTTGGTACGAGTTCGACGAGTATCGCTTCCAGGCGGCTGCGGGTGGGTAATACCTCATGTACTATGTGAGCAAATTTCTTGCTAATCAGCGTGGCTATACCTCTCTTGGTATCCCCTCGTTGTGAGATGGGGTGGTAACCCGATAATGTGAGAGTATCACAAAGGGTCTCCTGCAGTAATATTACGTGAGGCTTCTTGGGTTGCGCTTTAATGTACTGCAGCAGTGGGGTTTTACGGTTCGCGAAGCTAGCGCAATTCCACTGCCAAATTTCTAACGTGTTTTGGGTTGTGGAAGCCATGATGATTACATTGAATTTGGTGGCCCAGGCAGGATTGCCGTAGGATCCACAGAAACTACTGTTCTGGCTTTGGTTTTAGCTTTTATGGTGGCTTTTTGCTCTAGTGCTTCCACCCGGCGTGACAGCGTGTCGATGTTATCGTGGTTTTCTCGCGTGAGACGTAAGATTTCGTTTAGAGTGTCTTCTGGTGAGTCGCTGTCATTCGTGTCCGCTTTTCTGAATGGTGGGGCTCTGCGTTTAGGTTTGCTAACATCTACAGTGGATGAGGGGGGATCTTTAGGAGCTGTGAGATTTTGTATTTGTTGCCTCGCCTCATTTAGTTGTGTGGTGAGCTGTTGTATGGTTGCCCGAAGACCTGCTAGTTCTGCTCGTAGAGTTGTAACTACCTCGCTTTCATGCTCTGGCAATGAGGGCCGCGTTACCTTTGTGACTGGCGGCGTGCTCCGTAGCGGTGGTTTCTTCCCTTGGAGTCGGTCCGCCCATGTCAGCTCAGCCTGGCGAGATGGGGAGTGTCTCCTGGAGCGGGAGTGGCTGCGCTGGGCACTGCGACGTCTCGCTGTCGGTGTGAGGGAGCGGCTTCGCCTGGATGTCGCATAGGTGCTCGAGGTGGCGCTGGAATCGCGGGAGCTGGCTCCCTGTTTTGAAAAAAAAATGTTTTATGCTTTAGAGCAATTTGTCCTCTACTAAAAAGCCGTCCCAACCACGTGTGTGTTTAGAAAAAAATGTTTAACAATTACTATTGCATGGTACTCTAATATGAAAAAACGTAAAGACATCCCAGGCTAGGGTGGAAAGCTCCATAGAGTTTCCTAAATATACACTAGAGAGAACTGTGGCGCTAATATCTCTATGGAAATTGAAACGCATGGCGCTTCAGCAAGCATGAGAATCATGGGTTGTACACGAATTTGTCTAATTTTTGAACTTGTGGCTCTGTGTGTGTTCGTGTGGCTTGGTGCTGTTTTCTAACGAAATAGAAATTAGCAAATGTTCAGTTGTTTCACTTTACCACTTTACCTTTTTAGGCTTGCCATTTTAAATCGGGTCACGAAATTCAAAAGGATTCGTTCTTTTCTTCGAAACAAAACCGAAACACGTACAGCGACTAACTAAGCCACGATTGCGATTCGCCGCCCGCAAGTACGAAGGTTAGGCAAATCCATGTACTACCTATCATTCCCATGGTCGTTGAACGATCGCAGCGCCAGATACGCCTGTAGTTAATTTTAAAAATTCTTTGGAAAGGTCTAGGGAACAACCAAGCCAAAAATTAGTGTGTTTAGAAAACGTTTTTAATGATTTAGAGTATTTGGTACTCTACTGTGGGAGAGAATTAAGCCGTCCCATGGGCCTCACACTTGATAGAGCTTGTGGTTTAGGAAACATGTTTAACATCAACTGCACTCTTGCCGTCAGTGGAGCCAACGTACTACCTTGAAGAACCCGCGTGGTTACTCTAGCTCAAATAGTTGATTTCATGTGGATATTTCGTTGCCATTAAAGGTACTTTAAGTATTTAAGTAAAGCTTCAGAAATATTTGCCAGCCTCTCTTCATCTGGTAAACTAGCATCTTATTTCAAGAATAACTGATGCTTGAAACTTATATTACTTATAATTTTTATTTTAAAGTTCGGTATCTCAGCAACCCGGAATTCAGTGTCGTTTTCGAGTTTGACTGAGAGTCAGCAGAAAGACTTCGTCTTTCTGTTCCGACGTGGGAGCGGCCCGCAACATGCTGAACGTGCTAAAGCGCATTCCGAAGGACGTAATAAAGTTGATCCATCCATCCATCTTCAGTGGTCACTTCTGTAATAAAAAGTACAAGTGTATGTCAAATCGCACATATGAAAAAAGATATGCGTAGAGGACACAAACGTTTTCGACAAAAAAAGAGAAAAAACTGGCTCACCGACAACAGAAAAATTCAATAATAATTTATTGTAAAGTAAATGCCTGAAAAATACATCAACATTACCTTCATTTACCTCTGATTACGTTGACTTACTTTGAAAACTAACATTACGCGACACTAACGAAGGCTTCCTATTTATTCAACCCGAGCAGTACAGTCAGCATTGAACCAACGGTTAGCCAAACTCCTGCATACTGTTTGTTGCATTCACACAAATTATACTCTCTCTCTCTCGCTTTTTTTTTTTGAAAAACTGCACTTGTCTTGACACTATACCACTAAAAAGACGTGAAGCTCGTATCTGTTGATATCACCTAAAACTTTAAAGCAACACGAGCACTTTGAAAAGCTCTGTATATAGGGTTGAGTTATCGGCACTCGGCAATCTAGCGTTTCTTAACTCCTCTCACCCCTCCATCCGCTCCTTTTTTTTTGCATTCAGCTGCATCTTATGAAACGATTGCCACGCACCGCACTCGAACACAGAACGTTATGCACAGTGGCTGAACGCCACAGTCGATAACTTGTATGCTGCAGCTGATGAAAGTTCGAACATAGGAGAGGGGGAAAAACACGTACAATCTGTCTGATTGTACGTGTTTCAGTGAAAAACACGTACAATCTGTCTGACGTTAGAGTGCCTCGAGCGTGAAGCGAAAATGAACGAACGCATCAAGTCACGTCACACGCGAGACATGAGCGCCATCTGGCAGTTTTCTTAGAAAAGAAAGCACGTGGCTCTGAGGCTGGTGTGCGCGCCAATCTCAGAGGTGATAAGCTGTAGAACGCAAGGCGACGGGTAGGTGCCACCACCATCTCGTCTTAGGAAAGCGTTCGAAACACTCGCCTTTCCGTGCAAGCGTAGCATGGTTAGCGCAGCGTGATAAGTGCTACGGTCCTTAAAATTACTTATGTATGTTTTTCTAGTGAAAGATGCACATGCATAATATATACGTGTTTTTATGGCGCCCCATACATGCACAATAACTGCTTATTACTTGACAATTGCCCAAGCATGAACGCTCAACATTGAGCAACATTGGTGGGCGCTGCGGATGGGGTCGGCCGTTTCAAGTACCCGATGCTGTTAAGAGTGGAGAAACAGACAAATGTACAGACAGACCAAAATTTTTGCGTTGAAGGTCCCCAAGAAAGACTATCGTCTTTAAAAGTTGCGCTTTCACCAAATGTTCATGCATCTGACAGATATGAAGACACGTCGTAACTAGCGTAGACCTTCCATCTCTTCGGGATCTCCTCGCAGCCGCCGTCGCCTCTCGTTGTACGTATTCGCAGTCTTTGGATCGCTGCCGTCGCTTGGCGGACATTCGTTGTGCTAACTGTAGCCTTAATTTTTAGGGGCCCAGAGATTAGTGGTGGAACTAAGCGAATTTATGTGCCACATACTCTTTTTTGATGATCATAATTTTCTGGTAATGCACAACAACCTCTGAAAAAAAAACATTGCTTTGAGATAGGTAATAGTTCGCTTGAAGTTGTGAATAAGTACGTCGACTTAGGACAGGTAATAACCATGAAACCGAACCAAGAGATTGATATAACTAGAGGAATAAGAATGTGGTAGAGCACATTCGTTAAGCACTCTCAATCAATGACAAATGAATTGCAACTATTACTCAAGAGGAAGGTACATAACAGTTGCATCTTGCCGGTACTTACATATGAAGAAAAAACCTGGAGGCTTACAAAGAGGATTCAGTTTAAATTGATGACGACGCAGTGAGCGATGGAAAGGAAAATGATAGGTGTAACCTTAAGAGGCAAGAAGAGAGAAGAGTGGACCAGGGAATAAACCGGGGTTAAGGGTACTATCAGAGTCCTTCAATGCTTTTCTGGTCACGAAACTCCGGCCGAAGTTTCATTCAGGGACAAAAGCTGCCGCTAGCATCGCCCCTGTTAGCGTGAAGGCTTCGCCGGCGGCCGGCGACGCTTGCGGGCCGGCTGTTTCTCCGTCGGCAATGCGCCTAATTTCATCTGCTCTTCATTTCCACCTGTAAAAACGCGACCTGTAAAAACGCGAGCGACGCGAGCGAAGTGTGCGTGTTTTTAAATTTTTTGATTTTAAAAAAATTAAAAAAGAAATACAGGCAAAGCTAGCCATGCTCCGCTTTGCAAATTCAAAATACCTGATTGGATAATCAAAATGTCGCCGCCGTGGATTTTGGTTCCGCCACACAGATGACAGTAACCTGACTGGCCACTTGCTGATCGTCGCAGGCAGCTGCCAAGCGCATGCAAATGACTAGAAAACGCGCCGCGGCTGTGGTGCAAGTGTTTATTCATACAAGTTTACGGCAATAGCATGGCGGATAAAGGAAATAAACAACGTCACACAAGCAACTAGAAACACAAATGTGCAAGTGTTTTTTGTCACTAGCAAACACAAAACACAACAGTTGGGCTTTACATAGCATGACAAACAGAACATCTGCTACCCATGGGGCTTGTTGCCACCATTTGCTGGGCAGTTTGCTCGCCGCGTCGCTCGTGTCAGCTTGTTTTTTTCCCTGTTTCCCTGGTGTAAAAGTGCAAGCGGCACCTCAAGAAAAAATGAACAACCTCTTCTGTGGTACCCACATAGTGCAACCTACAGCCCACACCAGCAGAAGCAATGCGGCTGTCGAGCAAAACTTGGTCAACAATGTTCGCATACACATCGGCACATGCAACTGTGTCCACAGTCAGTTCTTCAACATGTCCTTCCACAATGCGCAACAGGCTGAGAAGCTGGGATGAGGGCACTTGCAGGAATCCTCTTGACTTCTTCTGGATTAGGTCAGTTGGCTCTCGTGTCTGGCTCTTGAGTGTTCCCACGCAGTCAGTGCAGCTTATCGTTGAAAACTTCTTTACCACGTAACCGGCAAGATAATCAAGAATGCACTCTTTGGTGGAGAGTGTAACGTCAGGCACGGATGCATTGTTCACTACCTCTCCCGGCTCCTCAAGAACGTCATCAAAGAGGACCGCCAACATGTCAATCTGCAAAATACATTCCAAGTTTCAAATCTTTCAATGTATAAGTTGAGATTCGTAAATGCAAAAACACATTATGTTTCATTTGGTTATTTGGTCATTTGTGTAGTGAAACTGCTCCTGAAAAAAAAGAAACTAGAGCTAATAAATAAAAGCAAGGGGCACGTTACCTGACTGGAGGCAGGTTTTCCCTTGTCAAAGAGGCCCTGGAGCTTGAGCAACAGCTGGGGTCCATCTCCCTCGACCGAGGCCCGTTTTGGCGGCCGAACTAGGTTATTTACAGAGAGCATCCGATAGATGAACAAAAAATGTTGCACAGTCGGCTGCCCTCCGTCACCAGCAACATGCCTGACGATGCCGAAAAACCTCTAGAAAGAAAAAATCATTTTATCGCAACAATGAGAAATTCATAGCACATTTATACACATAAAAGTCATCATGTTTACCTCTAGAGGATCTTGTCCGAAGTTCCCAACGAGAACGTAACGAAACCCAGACAACAGCAAGCTCTCGATGAGTGCAACTGAGCTATGCAGTGTCAGTCTGAGGGCTCCACATGTCTGCTTACTCAGAAAGCAGACTTGCCTCTGGGTCGGTAATGTCTTATGTATTTCTCCCAGTTGTCCAGCCATGCAATGCTGTCCTTCAACACCTGGAATAAAATTATGCTTCATCTATAGTACATGAAAAACACTTCATAACACATGTAATAATCTCACAGCAATGCGTTGTGCTTCGTTGAATCGAACATGGTCTGGCCTCCGAGAGTTCAGGCAGTCGAACAGCTTGTTTAATGTTCTTGTGAATTGCGATGTTGCAGCCGACCCATGGAGCTTCTTGCAGTCTTCCTGCTCGCTATAAAACTCCATGGCCGAAGCAGTACTCTCACTGAACAGCTGTAAAATGTGTGGAAAAAAAGATTTTA
This sequence comes from Rhipicephalus microplus, assembly GCF_043290135.1. Taxonomy (NCBI): domain Eukaryota; kingdom Metazoa; phylum Arthropoda; class Arachnida; order Ixodida; family Ixodidae; genus Rhipicephalus; species Rhipicephalus microplus. Next base: position 59,205,681 of record NC_134703.1, read on the forward strand.
AATTTACTTCCCAAAACGTGTGAGCAGATGTTTTTGAAATACACTTTGCACTGAACATAGCTGCGTGCATGACTTGCCTGGACAGCCAACTTCACGCTCATCTTTCGGAACGCATTGGGGAAAATATGGGCTTTCGTTAACTTCGGTACAGCCCGGAGTCCAGCCTGTTCTTCTTCATAGTCCAGTAAGTCCTTGTAGTGACAGTGGAACACCTCCTGTCCTTGAGGGAGCTGCAACATAAGGACAAGTGACAAATTTTTTTAACTTTTTTTAACTGAATAGTTTATGCACAGGTCAAGGCATTAACATGCAATTTTTTTTACTTACCAAAAACTTGCCCACTTTGAGCAAGTTGTTTCTGATGCACTTAAATATGTGCGGTGGATCAATTACAACGTGGACTTGCTTTGAGGGCTCACACGGGTGTTCAAAACACGTTTGAAGATTGTGCATGTCCCCGTTGACACCTTGAGAGAAAAACAGTTTAATAGTACACATGTTTTTCTACTAGATCACTAACCACAGCTAAATAAAATTTGAAAAGACGTACCCAGAGATCTCAAGGCTGATTGGTTTGATGTGGAGTTGTCGCAGGTCACTGCGTCAACAACAACACCAGCGTTTGTAAGGTGAACAATGCACTGCAAAAGGAGCTTCGCCACGATTGATCCTGGGGCAGCACCAGAAGCACAAAATGTGCCCACAGTTTGTGACCACCCTCCCAGAAGAGGCCGAAACAGAAAGACCAGCACGTGGTCGCCGTCTTTGCCATGGTCACCTGGTCGTGTGTGTTCGGCGAAATCCACCTTGCCCAGCAGTGCCATGTCCGACTCGCGAATGTGGACACTTTTTCTGACGCTCATTTCATCGAACATGAGCACTCCTGGAAAGTTTTGGGTAGGTTAACATCTTGTCTCAATTGCGCTGCTGAATATAATACAATTATAAAAATGAGTACTGCTTCTTACCTCGATGCTCTCTTTCTGGAACTGCTTCTAGCTTTTCACACAGAACCGTGAACAAAGTGCTGTCGAAGCCAAAATCAGCTTTCAGATTTCTGAGGTAGCCATAGAGGGTGCGGGGATTTGGAAGGGGCAAAAATACATTTTCATGAAGAAAAGTGTAGACTGCTGTGGACTTTATCTTTAGCAGCAAGCAGTCATAAATCCACTCTTTTTTGTACCTGGAGAGAATGAATTGCAAATTTGTTTTCCACAATGAGCGTGTTGGAAACTATTCATGCAAAGCAAAAAATAATGAGAATGGTGTTATAAAAACTGAAGAAAGTATATTTGCCCAAACAAACCTGCAATTTTTCCCGAAATTAGAAATAACACTACACAAAACGGCCATACCAATGTCTGCCTCAATAGCATATTGTTTTGCGGTACAACAGATACAAATACATGATGAATAAATGAAGGCTACACCTTGAGATAACATTTTCAAACGCAAAAGGGGCAATCCAATAACAATGTTACGTGTGTGATGGGGTATTTGGAACTTACCGCGCAGCTGTTGCAGACTTCGCGTTGGCTTTCATGAGCCAGTGGTCAAAAATGAGCTTCTCGCGAGCCGAAAGCTTCTGAACGTCTTGGTGCGATCTTCTGCTCCTATTCGCTTGCACTGTCAATTTCGCAATCTTCACTTGGCACAAACTTCACTTGGCTGCTTAGTGCTTCGAAGCTGGTCTTTAACTGCGTGGAGCTCTGAGATGGAGCAGACATTTCCCTCTGTCTGGCATGCCATCTCTGTGCAGCTTCCAGTGCTTATCACTCCACCTGTCAAACGAAGAAATGTGGATCAATATAATGCGATATCACGCAGCACACAGGCAATACAGGCTCTCAACATAGTGAAACAAGAAAAGAAGGCAACGCGAATGGAGGCTTACCATCATCTCCGGCTGCTTCAGGATCGCAGGGCTCTGTGCTGGAGCTCACAGAAGCTGCAGTGCCATCGTTGTTCGGCGACGAAACGCGACGACGTTTTGCAGGCGGATTTTCTCGCTGTGAGCGCGACCGTGGCTTGGGCTTCGTAAGATACGCCGGCAGGTTTTCAAATATCCGGGGTATGGCACCGACGCGGAGCTTAGGCTTCTCGCGCTGCAGAAGCACAGTTTGTCCACTTATTCTGAACTCATCGGCTCGAATAATGTCCGTGGTGTCGAAATGTTTTTCGCACACACGAACGGCCTTCGACTCGAAGTTGAAAGCGCCCGTCTCCTGTCGTGGAGTGGCTCGCTTCCACCTGTCGCGCTGTTCGCGGTCGCTTGGGAGGCAGAACAGCGAAGCTTTTTCTGTACAACTCCGATAGCCAGAGCGGCAACCAGGTACGCAGCACGTCAGAGGCATGGTAGTTCACATAGTTTGCCGCCCGTGATGAGTGTAGACAGCTATACCACACAACAAACAAACCAGTAAGCTCGCGCTCCAACGCACTGCAAACGCTGCAAATGCGGCCGCCGCCGTCCAAGCCGCCTTCACCAGACTCTAGCGCCACCGCGTGGGAGCTTTGATCCCCATATGAAGCTCTCCCATAGCGTTACGGAGAAGTTTTGTGACCAGAAAAGTATTGAAGGACTCTGGTACTATAGTTGAAATCAAGAAGAAGAAATGGACAGGGTCTGGGCATGTAGCGCGTAGGCAGGATAACCGCTGGGCACTAAGGATAACTGACTGTAGTTCCAGAGAAGGCAAGCGGGTTAGGGGGAGACAGAAAATTAGGTAGTCAGATGAGATTATGAAGTCTGCGGGTATAAATTGGCAGCAGCAAGCACAGGACCAGGTTAACTGACGGAACACGCGGGAGGCCTTTGTCCTGCAGCGGACGTAGTCAGGCTGATGATGATGATGGTTATTTTTTGGTAGGCGGAACAGTGGCGCATACCCGTTAAGATAATGATAACTTTCGGCGGTCGGTTCACAAGGAGCAATTCGCTTAAAAACTTCACTGTTAAAAAGAATCGTTGATCCCTCCATCATCGAAATCGATAAAACACGAAAGTAAAACGTGTCATTACAGAAGTAGTTTAATGCTTCCTGTGCATAGATGCTTCCACTTGATTACATTATTGAATGATGGAGACTACAGATGCATCTTTTTTGCCTCGTTTTGCCGTTTTCATGCAGAACTGCACAGGCATTTGTGGCTTTCAACTTCTTCAGTCGAGCTGTGTAAAGCGATAAATTTCAGATTTTCTACCGCTTGTTACTTTGAAAATTTTGGTCAGAAAACAAATGTCATTATTTATTTATTTATTTATTTATTTATTTATTTATTTATTTATATCTGTGAGCATATATGTCGCTTATTACAATTCTTTACTATCGGAAATCCTGCGTGTATTTTATTATTTTTGGACAGTTTTCTTCAATAGTCGTATCCCTGTATAGGCATACAGCTGACCATCATCATCGATACTTTCTTCACAATTTGTTTCAAAAATGCTTAGCAACAATGCAGTTGCGCTCGCGTTTTGATAGATTGGAAAAAAAGGATATGAGGAAAACACAGTATTCAGCACGTCTGGAGCCCTCCACTACGGCATTCTTCATAGTCGTGTGGTGGTTTTGGGACTTAAAGCCAGTATTATTATTATTATTATTATTATTATTATTATTATTATTATTATTATTATTATTATTATTATTATTATTATTATTATTATTATTATTGTTTGCATTTCTCCGCATGAAGTGCTTATTTCCCTCTGCGCCCACAAGTTACTCTGTAAATGTTGTCGCGAATGCTATATACGGTCATTCAGGCTACGCCATTTTCGCTTGATCGACTCGTTCACCGAGTTCCCGAAATGGGCAGCCTTCCTTGCAACAGGAAGCCACGGCGGGACGAGTCAGCACTAAACTGGAAGAAACAAAGAAGCAGAGAATGGCTCATACCAGCATGAAAGAGTCGTGGTGTCTCGCCCAGATGTCTATCCTCGTCACTCCGACAGCCAGTCCCTGCCACAACTAAATTTCCTTGCCAAGCCCCATGCAATCGCATTGTGACGCAGATGGGCAAGAATCTTCTTTCCTTCCTCCATTCGTTTTTTTTCCTTTCTTACCTACTTCATTGGAACAGTTCGTTTATCCCCCAGGATGGTCGCGCTTGAGCGAGTCGTGTCGAACAAAGCTGTATCACAGACAAACAAGAAGCGGAAAGTAAGACTACTTCGTTGACGGCAATTGGGGAACTCTGGCGGAATCCAGTGAGGGTATAACGACGCCTTCAGCAAAAAAAAAAGAAAAAAATGTCCAGTGCCCTTCGGCACTGTCACTCGCATGTGCATCGGGGCTAGGGAAAAAAATGCGCGCGAATATGGCATGTCACCGCCTATAGACCCTGATGTGCCTTCTTCGTTCACAGTGTTTTGCACGACTATGGCGTAGTAAAATTAACGAAAATAGTTGCCACTAAAGCTTGAGCTGCATTTTTGTCTATCCAGCTTGCTGACTGAGCCTCACTGCTTAACAAAGTATTATTACCTCACTGTCCCTTCTTTTTCTATTTCGCGCAGCCTATCGCCCGTTGACCCACAAAGCACGGCTGGGATTAAGATCGATCACCAGGAGGGTACCGAAGGCATTGCCCCAAACATAAACCTCGTGCATCTCTTCTATTTTCGAAGTACCTCGAGCGACCGCTACCACTGACTAAATATACTTATCCTTCACAGAAGCCAGCGCCAGACGATTCACTCACATTCACCGAGAGAGTCACTCTTCCCGTGCAATCATTCCCTTTGTCAGATCTCCTTCCACATTGCCGCATCAACGAGTGCGCAACTACTGCGCTCCGTTCTTCTCTTCATTCTCATTCGTTTTTTATCTTCACTTTCTCCTTCCTTCCCGCATATTACACCAGAATGCTTTATCGGAATCTAATCCTAGTGCCCCATCCTGTGCTTCTCTTATTCTTTCATTGGGCTCAGTTTGCGCCACAAGTCTTTCGTTGTACCACAAATAACCATGATGGCTCGAGCAACGATAGCCCTGCTTATATTTGTTTTTCATGGCCAGAGAAAACACTGGCGGTGGATCTTAACCATTCGCTCGTCGGCCTGTTTGTGGTCGCACGTATTGGGGCCGTTCCTGCGTGAACACGCGGGGCGGCATGCAACGTCTCCCTTATAACGACTGTTTCACGCTGGATCCCCGAAAAGCACGTTGGTGTTACGCTATTGTGAACACTCTGTCTTTTAAGCTGCCCCTCCGCGGTGGTCCAATGGCTAAGGTACTCAGCTGCTGACCCGCAGGTCCCGGGATCAAATCCCGGCTGCGGCGGCTGCATCTTCGTAGGTGGTGGAAATGTAGGCCCGTGGGCTCAGATATGGGTGCACGTTAAAGAACCGCAGGCGGCCGAAATTTCCGGAGCCCTCCACTATGGCGTCTCTCATAACCATATGGTGGTTTTGGGACGTTAAACTCCACAAATCAATCACTCAATCAATCAATCAATTCTTTTAAGCTTCGGATAGCCAAGCGAAAGTTTGAGTGCAACGGCGCAGACGAAGCGCAGGAAACAAGCAACAGCGAATACTCATACTTGCGAATCTCAAGGGGCACCGGTGAGCACAGAGACGCATCAGCTCTGATATGATCCGGCGCCAGTATGACATCGTTTTTCACCGCTTGTTTTGAAGCTTTTCCTTGCATCCATGTTCTCGGCAACAATGTTGTCTTGTTTTTCAGCTGTTTCGTTTTGTTGTTTTGCTTTGAACCCTTAATCTGGCGCTTGTTTCTATTGCTGTGTTCACCGCTTTTTTTTTTCACTCGTGTTTGCGTTGTAGTTAGCGGAAGTGAGAACGATGGCCCATTTCACGGTCGTTTTGAATGTGCAGCCAGTTCAAGACAACGACTCATCATATTCCGAAATTAAAGTGACCAGAATAAGCACGTTTTCTTTCCTGCTTGCGAAAAATGTAAGTACAAAGAAAACGTAAAACACGACCGCGGGAACATATGTGCGTAAAAAACGAACAGCGCGGAATGCAATCACATAGTCGTGCAAACCCACGCGCAAACATTGATGCACACTAAGACGTTGGTTAGTTGGAGTCGTTTAACTTAATCACTTCGAAAATTGCGACGCGCCGATTGTCAGCGCGCGCGAGCGACTGGATCCGTGTGCGAGTGCACGGGTTTGCGAATGAACACGCGTGCGAATGAGCAAACGAAAGTTCGCGGAGAGAGAAAAACAAATCACAGCATTTCAGCGGAGGGATTGATGATGAGTGCGGTGAAGCGCTGGAGGATTTCATCGCTAAACCATGAAACATCCGCGACTATCGTCCACTAAATCATCAAAGACGTGTCAAACAATGCATATATTTATACAAGCAATTTTTATTATTCGTAAGTGGTAGTTATACGTCGCTTCCGTTCCCCCTTCATTGTAACGGCTTCATGGTCGGTAAAGTGGTGGATTGGTCATGAGGCGTAGTCGGATGTTTGCAAGGACAAAGTAGTGGGCAGTTTGCCGAAGTGGAACTACAGGCGGTCACGTACAAACAAGGAATGGACACAGTGGGACAATCTATAGTTCTTTAGCGCGCACCTGGATACAAGTACACGACCATCTTGCATTTCATATTGGCTACTTCTCAACAGTTTTTGCTTTATGGTCGGTGAAATGGTGGATCGGGGATGGGTAGTAGTGGAATGTTTGCAAGGACGAAGTAGTGGGCAATTGGCGAAGGTGGAACTATAGGTGGTCACGTACACTCTCAGTCAGGTGCCGGAAAACGAACGGAACATAGGCGGCGCGCTCCTGCGTACTGACTGAAATCCTGTCTATAGGGAGCTTAGCGATAAAAATACCCGTGACATCCGCGCGGCACGGAAGTGGTGGTGGTAGTGGTTAGAAGATGAGAAAAGGCACCTAATTTCTGCAACCCGGTCGGGAGCACGGTGCAGTGCCTAAGCGCACGGAAGTCATGCATACAGCCGGTAAGAGCAGGCGCATAAAGAAAAAAAGGGGGGAAGAGCCGCCGTCTCCGTCGCGCCAGCCTGACGCCAGGATCCGGCATCAACTTACGCAAAACCATTCAACCATAAGCACGAGCGAGGAAAAAAAAAAAGAAAGAAACGCCCCCACCTTTGCCACCGCCACGCCAGCTGGGCGCCTGGCGCCAGCGTCACGTTCACCGTCGCCTGCATTCCGCGGCATTCGTGCGTCACCGCTTTGTCCCGCTGTCTTGTGTGATAGTCGTTTTTCTACAAGATGGTCTTGGCCGGAAACATTTTAGGGGCGAAGCTCCTTGTTTAGAAAAAGTTTATTTACAGCATGTACAGAACACAAAGGCTTCATACCATTCCAGTAACAGGACACATACACTTCGGCACATCTATATTTCACGACTAACATCACTACGTTACAGTGAAGACATTTGCTCTAATATACATGATTATGTTGGCATACATGTACACAAAAATTCAATGTGATATCACGATACAAGGGTATAACGATACAATAGATCCAAATGAAACACAATTTGTAACAAATGAAATCATATATAACAACTCAACGGGCGCTGCTTAGCACCAAGTCGGTCGAAAAATGAGTTGTATCCTTTCGTGTTCCACCTTGACGAAAGGGCACGACCAATGCCGCAGAAACTCTTGCTCCCCGAGGAAGAAAAGCTCTTCGGAGAGGAACGCGAGGATCTCTCGTCTCATTCTCCCCAGTATCGGCCACAAGGCACGCCGGCGGCAATTGGCAGCTACGGCCTCACATCGGTTTCTCCAAAGGCTGAACAGCCCCGCAACTATTAAGAGAGCGGAGAAGCGGCTACGCGGAAATCGGCCGTTGGACACGAAAGTTCGCACACCTTGTCCCCGAAAACCAGCATTAACCGCACGCCAAAAAAGGCGGGAAACCAAACATTCAAACGTCGCATGTCGATTGGTCTCTACCATGACGCAGTTGGGGCAAGTGGAAGTGCGAACTACCTGCCATCGCTGCAACCGATCCCGCGTGGGGAGCAAGCCCCAGCCCAACCTCCAGACAAAGTCTCTGAGATGCCCTGGCAACACTGCGGCAGTTATTGGTTTCCAAGCGCGGTTCAATACAGATTGACGATGCTGGGGCACCAAGGGCCGTAGAAGGGCAGCCATTGTGTCCACCACTTTAGAATCGGCCACCTCTATCTGTGGGCACGTAGCTTCCAAACGTCGGTGAAATGCCAGAAGGGCTCGATACAAAGATGGTAATTCAGTTGATTGGGGACCTTTGTTTATTTGGCCATCCGGCAAGAAGACACGTAGTGATGGCTCCAGATGGTAGCGAGCCAGTGTCTGAGCGGGCATGTCATCATTGCTTAGTATTCGCAATAGAGTGCGGAGGCACAATGTAGAAGACGCGACGAAAACGTCAGGGAATGCAAAACTGCCTTGATCTCGCGGTTGAGCTAACGCTGGACGCGATAACAATTCTGTGCCACCAAACCAAAAAAATGAACTGATGCAGCTTTGCACTTCCCTGCAGACGTGGAGCGGTGGTTTAAAAGAATGGCAAAGGTACCGAAAAAAAAAGGTACCAAGCTCCTTTTGGCGTGGCTTGGGCGTCCCTCGTAGTACGTAACCACTAGTGGCACATACCCGAAATAGGTATAACATTTGACCTCCAAGGTGGTGCCGGTGAGATATTTCTTCTGTGCGTTGTTTAACAATAAAAAATAGTGCTCAATAAACATGGCAATGGCTGCTAATGGGGAATGAGAGACAGGAGCATTCGGCTTTTAGTCAACGCGCACGCTGCGATCCCCATTAGCAGCCATTGGCATGTACATTGAGCACTATCGGACAAGAAAGGGTTGCTACATTATACTCGCTGGGTGTAACCTCCTTAGTTTTAGAGAGGTTTAGAGAGCGTTGAGCCGCAGGGCCATGAATACAATGAACTAGTATATACCATGAATGAATTCGAGGTGGTTAAAGGGGGGAAGCAGATACGAAGCGCAAGCCGTAAGAAATTAAAAGCTGAATCCTCCTGTCTCTCATTTCACATTAGCAGCCACTGGCATGTACATTGAGCACTATCTGACAGGAAAAGGTTGCTACGTTATACTCGCTGGGCGTAACCTCCTTGGTTTTAGAAAGGTTTAGCGAGCATTGCGCCGCAGTGCCATGAATAGAGTGAACTAGTATATACCATGAACTCAAGGTGGTTGAAGGTGGGAAGTAGACCCGAAGCGCAAGCCGTAAGAAAGTGTGCGTGTGCCACCTCTCGTTTAGTCCTTGGAATGTCCACTGAATGGCGGTGCTTCTATATGGGGAATATATGATAAAAAGATGCGAGATGGTGGGACTTGGAGTGTTGAATAGATGGACGAACGGACACACAGACAGATGCATGGATGGATGCATGAACGGACGCAGGGGTGGATGCATGAACGAACGCAGGGATGGGCGCACGAACAGACGCATGGACGGTCACACAGACGGACGCATGGACGGACGAATGCTTCGCCCCACTCTCCATCATTCACTCCGTGGATATGCTGCCATTTTTTTTAGTGCTATAAGGTACACTTTATTCAATATATCATACATCTCTCTGCGTTCGGGCATACACTGGGATGTGCAGTCCCATTGTTACTCTTTTGACTTCAATAAAAGAGTACAAACAACTTTCTGTTTATCAGTTGTCGAGGTATGACATTGCGTTATGCACTAAATAAAAGAGTACTAGAGGATGCGCGACAGCTTACTGAAACACTGGCCTGTGTATGTTGATGCTCATGTTACACGAAACAAGTTGAACTGATGATTTTAGGAAAGTATGGCAAAAAAGAAACAAAAAAAGGCCGCGAGACAGAAAACATCAAAATTGAAAATAGATTGGTCGATGTTTGATTAGTAGTTGCGTAATTTGATGATGAACATCAAGTACAGAAGTCAGAAGTCAGGTGCGGAAATCAGCAGGAGAGCCCCGCCGCGGTGGTCTAGTGGCTAAGGTACTCAGCTGCTGACCCGCAGGTCGCGGGTTTGAATCCCGGCTGCAGTGGCCTCCTTTCTGATGGAGGCGGAAATGTTGTAGGCCCGTGTGCTCAGATTTGGGTGCACGTTAAAGAACGCCAGGTGGTCGAAGTTTCTGGAGCCCTCCACTACGGCGTCCCTCATAATCATATGGTGGTTTTGGGACGTTAAACCTCACATATCGATCAATCAATCGAAGCCAGCAGGAGAGCGTATGTCACCGACATTTGCTCATTCTTCTGAATATTCAGTACAGTTCTCATATTCAGCATGGATTTGTAACAGTGAACCACGACCAAGACAACCACTGTACTGCTGTGGAGATAATGTACAAGCTATAAAAATGCTCATTTTCTTAAGAGCAACTGCTTGCAGTAACAATAAATATTTTGAGGTTTGTTCTGCACCATTTCTTGACCCCAACTGCACGCCGACGTTCGCGAAAGAAATGTGCAGATGCATTATTTATTTGGAGGGAGACCGCCCTGTCCGTCGCTAATTTGCGTACGTCATACTTGACCTTGGCGCGCGTTTCGGCATTCACTTGAACAGCGGGTGATGCTGAAAAATGGTAAGAGTAGCCACTCCCCATAAATAGGATCAGTTGATGACTGAAAATGAGTAAAAATCACTCTATATAGCTAAATAATGCGCATAAATTCTACTTGCAGAAATACGTCATCGTTGAAATGCTAAAAAGGTGCTGCTGTCCCTGCGTGCAGCTCGCAGCAGCTCGCGTGGACGAAATGCAAATGTTAGAGTAGGCACGCTAAAATACCCATGCAACGTTAACCCCATATATCAATCCACATATATCAATCAAACCCCATATATATCAAACCCCACATATCAATCAATCAATCAATCAATTAATCAAATGTATGCTATCTCGACCAAAACATTTTCCGCATCAGGGATTCATGAGCGTTCCTCACTATTGTGGAAGACCTCCGACGGTGATTTTGTTTACCTACAATCCTGGTCATGGTATTCGCTGATTGGTCCAAGGGCCTTTAAAAGCGTAGCTTTATATACTTTTAAATATTATTATTATTATTAATATACCTACCAAGAGATTATGCTTGTAGTTTTATTTTTCATAAACTTAGGGCCAGCAGCTGTAATATTCAACGTGACTGTCGCACTAGTCTTCAGTTGATATACTATGTTGACAACACTAGGCTCAAATAACTATTTCAGTATATTCAAATGCAGCATACCTTGGCAAGCTTTGCAGACTTTTCTTTATTCAGGTCTTCCCTCAGTTTTTTTTTATCTTTTGTAGCCTCCTCTTTTTCTTCTAGTGATTTACAGAAACCGTTTATCTCCATTCAACTCCATTAGACGTCCAAATACCTCCGAGCGGATACGATGCCCACCACTCTTAATCAAAGCCCACCATCTCTGGCCATCCAAACGCAGCACCTCTACTCTCGCGAGCTTCCTTGTCGACTCGTTTCGCCGTTAACAGAACACTTCATTCTTTTCCAGCGAAGAAATAGAATAAGCATCGGGTCAGGTATAAAGTCTAGTGAGCTCGATATTACGATCTTTCGATGTTGTAATAGCACACAATTCATTTTGTTTTCTTTTAAATGCGAAGCATTTCTTACCGAACATCGGCGACTTAGAGCGCATCCATCTATCTATCTAGCCGCTTACGACTTTTAGCTCTCTTGGCCGTTTCGATCATGGCATCTATACCAAACTTGGTATGGCATAACATGACTGTATGAAGAACATATTCGACTCGTCATAACATTAAAATCATGACATGTATGTCATGAATGTCATGATTTAACTTTCATGGTCCTGCAGCTCTTGTGGTGGTTTCGTTCACATGGCATGTTGCAAAACTGGTATGGTATAGCATGATTCCATGGCGAACACAAGCGACAGGCCCTAACATGAAACTTTTGACATGCGTATCATGTAACAACATAAATACATACCATGCTCATAATGCGCTCGCGCCCGTTTCGCTAGCGTCACAAATACCAATTTTGGTATGACTGTACGCGAATGGATGACGAAGGTATCTGACTGATGCAAACATGATAATCATGAGATGCATGTCATTTAACAACATGACTACATGCCACACCAATGATGCGCTGGCAGCAGTTTCGCTAGCTTCACTTATACCAAATTAGGTATTGACGCCAAAGAATTACAAAGATATGTGACTGGTGCAAACATGATAATCATGAGATGCGTGTCATGTGGGAACATGACTACATGCCACAGTCAAAGCACCAATACATTTCGACGTGACGCTGTGCGCGTGCTCGCCGGCGTTCATTTCGTCACATCACGCCGGCGTTGCCACGCCAGGCGCCGGTCCTGCCATACACTCGCAGGCGCGCGCCGCACTGCGTTGCTTTGACGCATGCGCGTTTAAGTGCGCCGGGCGTCCCTCCGTCACGAAAAGAGATAGATACAGTGTTATATGTGTAACGCATCGGCGCAAAATGCAGCATGTCGCCTTTCGCGCCGGTTGCCGTCGGGCCGCGCCGAGGGACGCACTTCGCGCCTGGCGTCAGACTACAGAGGGCTCGCGTTTTGCTAACGTAGCGTCGCTGTGCCCGGCGTGCGTGCGCGTCGACGCTACACTGGAGTATATTGGGCTCTTCATGATGCTCTTGCGGCCGTTTCGCTAGCTCCAAATACCAAATTTGGTGTTACGTGACGTCAGTGGATGACAATATATATGACTGGTGCAATCATGATAATGCCGACACGCGTGTCATGTAAGAACATGACAACATACCACGCTCATAGCGTGCTCGCGGCCGTTTCGCTAGCTCCACATATTCTATATTTGGTATCACGTGACTTGAATAGATGACGAAGGTAAACGACACATCCAAACATGATAATCATGACACGGAAGTCATGTACTGCATCATTTACCTCCACGTTGTAACGTTGTGCTAATTTTAAAGTGGCATATCGACATTTCTCATTCGCGCTTCGCATATCATCGATTCCCACTGTACGTGGGATTTGCCTTTTTTCATCACTTTCTTCTCGTTTTACTTCGTTTTTTTTTCCTTTTACATGTTTAGTAATAGGTTGGTAAACATTGGTGCAGCCATCATTTATATGCTACATTAAGTTTTCTTGGCCAATCCCTAAGGATGGGTATCATAGTCGACAGACCACAAACAAAAAAAACAAATTAGGCTGTTCATGGTTATGGTGGGTGGTGCCCTTCTTCTAGGGCCCCAGTGGCTACATTAGCTTGCCGGGCGTGTTCAAGGGTCACCGATTGGCTTCCCACTACCAGTTTCTAGAGCCGCGCATCTCAAAGATCTGTGCGCACGCCGACCAGGGACGCACGACAACCCCCGATAAGAAATGCATTCGCATTTTAAAAACTAGTAACAGAAGGACGCACTTTTGGCACTATCTGACCAGAAAAGGTTGCCACGTCAAACTCGCTGGGCGTAACCTCCTTGGTATTAGCAAGGTTTAGTGAGGGCTGAGTCACAGTGCCATGAACTAGCGGCGGTGATAAGTGGGAACTTGACACGAAGCACAGGCCGTGTGCGCATGCCACTCCTCTAGTCCGGCCATGCCACCTCTCATTTAGTTCTTGGAATGTCCGCTATATGGCGGTAGTTCTATATCATGAATATATGGTGAAAAATTGGCAACCGATGCGAAATGCGACATGCTGCATTTCACGCAGATGCATTACCCTGACAACACTGCGTCTCCCTATTTTGGCGACGGAGGGACGCCGGACGCCTTGAAACACGCATGCGTCAAAGCATCGCAGCGTGCGCGCGCCTGCGAGTATATGGCAGGACCGGCGCCTGGCGTGGCAACGCTGGCGTGACGTGAATAAATGAATGCCAGCGAGCCCGCGCACAGCGTCACGTCGATATGCATTGGCACCTTGACTGTGGCATACAGTCATGTTCTCACATAACACGCATCTCATGATTATCATGTCTGCACCAGTCACATACATTCATCATCCACTGGCGTGACGTGATACCAAATTTGGCATATGTGAAGCTAGCGGAACGGCCGTGAGCGTGTCATCAGTGTGGTATGTAGTCATGTTGTTACATGACACGCATGTCGTGATTATCATGTTTGGAAGTGTTATTTACCTATGTCGTCCATTCGCCTCACGTTATACCGAGTTTGGTACATGTGAAGCTAGCGAAAGGGCCGCAAGCGCATCATGAGCGTAGCATCTAGTCATGTTATTACATGACACGCATCTCATGTTTATCATGTTTGCACCAGTGTCATACCTTCGTCATCCATTCACGTTCCGTAATACCAAATTTGGTATACGGGACGCTAGCGAAACGGCCGCGAGCGCATCATGAGCGTAGCATGTAGTCATACTGTTACATGACACGCGTGTCGCGATTTTCATGTTAGCGTCTGCCACTTGTGGTCGCCATGCAATCATGCCATATCATCCGAGTTTTGCAACGTGTCATGTGAACGATACCACCGCAAGAGCCGCAGGACCATGAAATATAAATCATGACATTCATTACACACATGTCACTACTCAAATATGTTCTTCTTAAGGTCATGTTATGCCATACCAAGCTTGGTATCGATACCATTACCCAAACGGCTAGGAGAGCTAAAAGTCGTAGGTTGTTAGATAGATAGATAGATAGATAGATAGATAGATAGATAGATAGATAGATAGATAGATAGATAGATAGATAGACAGATAGACAGACAGACAGACAGACAGACAGACAGACAGACAGACAGACAGACAGACAGACAGACAGACAGACAGACAGACAGACAGACAGATAGATAGATAGATAGATAGATAGATAGATAGATAGATAGATAGATAGATAGATAGATAGATAGATAGATAGATAGATAGATAGATAGATAGATACGCTCAAAGTCGCCGAAGTTCGCTAAGAAATGCTTCGCATTTAAAAGATGCGAGATGGTGGTACTTTGAGTCTTCACTGGATGGACGGACAGATAGTCAGACGCTCGGACGGACAGACAGATAGATGCACGAACGAATGGACGGACGTATGGACGAACGCGGGGATGGACGCACGAACAGATGGACGGACATAGGGATGGTCGAACGGATGGATGGATGCACGCACGGACGGAAGCAAGAACGGATGAATGGACGAATGCGTGGACGCACTGACGGAAGTTTCGCCCCACTCATCATGCATGCATGCACTCCGTGGCTATGCTGTGATATTTTTAGGGTCGAAGCTTCTTATAGCAACAACCGTTCGTCCCTCGTAGCCGTTGTAGTAGTAGTGTGTAACAAGTATAACATTTTGAACTCCAAGGTGGTGCCGGTGAGAGCTTTCTTCTGTGCGTTGTTGAACAATGAAAGATAGTGCTCAATGTACATGCCAATGGCTGCTAAAGGAGAATGAGAGACAGGAGAATTTGGCTTTTAGTTAACGCGCATGCTGCGATTTTTTTATTGTTCAACAACGCACAGAAGACAAGAAAGGGTTGCTACGTTATACTCGCTGGGCGTAACCTCCTAGGTTTTAGAAAGGTTCAGCGAGCGTTGGGCCTCAGTGCCATGAATACAGTGAACTAGTATATACCATGAACTCGAGGTGGTTAAAGGTGGGAAGTAGACACGAAGCGCAAGCCGTAAGAAAGTGTGCGTGTGCCTCCTCTCGTTCACTCCTTGGTATGTCCGCTGGATGGCGGTACTTCTATATGAGAAATATATAATGAAAAGATGCGAGATGGTGGTACTTGGAGTGTTGAATAGGTGGACGAACGGACACACAGACAGATGCATGGACGGACGCATGGATGGCTGCACGGACGGATGTACGCATGGATGGACGCAGCGACGGACGCACAGATGGACGTGCGGACGCACGAACAGACGCACGCAGGGACGGGCGTATGGACGCACGGGCGGCCGCACAGACGCACGCATGGACGGACGGAAGCAAGAACGAATGGACGGACGGATGCTTTGCTCCACTATACATCATTCACTCCGTGGATATGCGGCCATTTTTTTTATTTCTATGTCACTGAAGCAACAATGGCCCATCTCCACAAAGGGAACCCTGTGGGATGTGAGAGAGAGAATAAACATTTATTAATAACAAATGCACACTGAGCCTTCTTTGAATGGGGGCACTCAGTCCAGGGCTCCATTGCCTTGCGCGACCCTGCGAGCCCGCTGGACCAGCTGCTGCTGTTCCTGCCGGCGTAAGCTGAGCAGTGCAGACTCCCAAGAGGAAGTGGTGGTATTGGGAATGGGAGGAACGCCCTGTGGGGCAGAGCATTCCCACGTGGAGTGGTACACCGTCGGTAGGGATCCACAGAAGGGGCAGTAGGAGGGGTAGAGAGTCGGATGAAAGCGATTTGCTTATAAAGGCAAGGAAATGAATTGGTCTGTAGTTGCCGCCAAGCGACAGCATCTGCTCTGTTAAGTGAAGGATGAGGGGGAGGATGCGTATAACGGCTCTGTCGGTAGTACTCCAGCGTAGCGTTGTAGTTTAGTGGTTCTGTCGATGCGTCGTCTGGATTGGACAGCTCTTCCAATGGAGCCCGGCCGGCCAGCTCTCGGGCAACCGCATGAACGCGTTCATTACCATGGAGAGAGGCGTGTCCAGGAGTCCAGACGATACGCACAGGACGTAATGCGGACGGTGAGACAGAAGAGAGGATAGTGTGTGTATGTGCAGCCACAAATCCTTGAGCGAAAGCACGGCAAGCAGCTTGTGAATCTGTTACAATAGTGACGGGGGAGTCATGTGACAGTGTCGTAGCGTGAACAATTGCCAGAGCGAGAGCTCCCTCCTCTGCCAGACCACTGTCTGTAGTGCGAAGTGTGGCAGACGCCACAAGGGCATCTGTGTCATCTGTCACGGCTAAACACATGGCTGACTTCTCTGGGTAGCGTGCTGCATCAGTGTAAAGTACTTGTAAGTCTGAGGTACCATCACCAAAGACGCGTGTCATAGCCTGAACTCGGGCACGTCGACGACCGGCGTGGCGGGAGGGATTCATATTGCGTGGAATTGGAGGCACTTTGATGAGTGCGCGGACAGTAGAAGCAAGTTTATGTCGCGGTACTTGTGCGGGTTTTTGGGGAATCGGGTAGCCAAGACGAGACAGGATGGCGCAGCCCTGACGGGTCTGCCTGAGCCGTTGGAGCTGACTGTTGTGCTGGGCCTCGATGAGTTCGGTTACGGTGTTGTGGACTCCTAATTGAAGGAGGCGTTGTGTAGATGCGTGTGGAGGCAAGCCGATAGCCGCCTTCACAGCTGTCCGTAGAAGGGTGTCCATCTTTTTGATTTGAGCTAGCGTGAGATTGTGAAAGGGAAGATGATAGGTGAGCCGACTAACTATGAGTGCTTGTACTAAGCGGAGGACATCCTTCTCACAGAGGCCTCTCCTGCGACTGGTGATGCGTTGGATCATGTGTGTAATTTGAGTTATCTGCTGAGCCAGAAGGTGTGTAGTGTGCGAGGCCTTGCCGTCGGACTGAAGGTAGAGGCTTAAAATGCGAATTCGTGGTACCAGAGGGATAGGATGGTCATCAAGAAACAGCGAAATGTCAGGAGAATCAGGGGTTTTGCGGCGCCGCTTGTATACAAATAACAACTCCGACTTATCCACTGAGCACGTAAGGCTGCCGGCAGCAGCATAGTCTTGTACCACAGACAGAGCTTCCTTTAGGGCGTCCTGAATGGTTCCGTCTGATCCTTTGGTTGCCCAAATTGTAATGTCATCTGCATAGATGGCATGCTGGATGTTGGGAACCTGTTGTAATAGGGAAGGGAGTTTAGCCATAGCCACGTTGAACAAAGTGGGCGAGAGAACCGAACCCTGTGGTGATCCTCTGCCTGCGAGACGAATGACGTCCGAACAGAGGTCTCCAATCCCAATAGTGGCCGTGCGGTCAGAAAGAAAGGACCTGACGTAATTGTAGATACGTGAGCCACACTGAGATGAAGCGAGATTGTCAAGAATAAGGTCGTGGGAGACGTTGTCAAAAGCACCCTTCAGATCCAGGGCCAGAATAGCTCGGACCTGGTTTGAAGTGGGGCTATCCAACACGTCCTCCTTAAGCTGTAATAATACGTCCTGTGTAGAGATACCAGGACGGTAGCCGAATAGTGTATCAGGAAAAAAGTGATTGTCTTCAAGAAATGGTTGTAGTCGAGAGAGGACAACGCGTTCAAAGAGTTTAGCTACACATGAAGTTAAGTATATAGGGCGAAGATTGTGGAGGGATAGCGGCTTACCAGGCTTTGGAATAAGTATGATTTCTGCGTGTCGCCACTCCTGTGGTAGCGTGCCGTTTTTCCAATGTTCGTTGTAAAAAGCGGTTAAATATTCGATGGACTGGTCATCTAAATTACGCAGAAGTGTGTACGTAATCCCGTCTGTACCGGGTGCTGTGTTGCGCTTAATGCTTTCCAAAGCTGCCCTAACCTCTGCTTCTGTAATGTCCTCATCTAGAGGCGTATCGTGTACGTGTGGATAATCACGGTAGGCGGGACGGGGGCCGGTGGATACATAGTGTTGCTTTAAGGTGTGCAGCAGAGTGGTATCGTCGAGCCCTGGTTTGTGGAGAATAGTGCGGATTGCGTTAGCAGTGTGTGATTTTGTCTGCGTGGGATTTAAAAGAGCACGGAGTATACGCCACGTTCGAGGTGTACTTAGTGAGCCGTTGAGTCGATCACAGAAGTTATGCCAATTGTTGCTAGTGAGGATGTTTGCATAGTCATGTGCCTCAGTAGCTAGTTGGACGATTCGGAGACGAAGTTTTCGGTTATGTTTCTGTCGCCGCCACCGCCGTGTCAAACCTCTGTGGGCATCCCAGAGATGTAGCAGATGCCGGTCCACATCCGGCGTTTCTGTCGTCGCAGCGATGAGTTTGGTAGCTCTTTGAAAATCGGAGTGAAGTTGTACTATCCAAGCCTCTAGGGAAGGAGAGTCCTGATGGGTAGTTGTACGATTATGCCTAAATGCGTCCCAATTCGTTAGTTTTATGATGCGCTCTGGGGCACGCGTGGCTGCTACTTGGAGCTCTGTAGTTAGTATATGGTGATCACTGCCTAGATTCACCGTGAGGTTGCACCAGGAATGGTGACTAACGCCCTTGACTATCGTGAGGTCGGGGCATGTGTCCCTGCTCACACTATTACCTAGGCGAGTGGGTTGATCAGGTTCTGTCAGCAGGGTCATGCGATGAATCACGAGAACCTGTGCGAGTCGTCGGCCTTTAGGCGTTTCTGTTGCGTAGCCCCAAGCCGGATGGGGGGCATTGAAATCTCCTACAATTACTATTTGTTTACCCAACTTGCATAGTTGTGCAAAAAGATGACCGAAGTCATCGTTCCTGGCGTTAGGTGCACTGTAAACGTTAAGCACGTACAGGCTGCTACTGGAACGAGAGAGAGAGAGATAGACTTTATTAATTTCCGGCAGATTGCTGGGATGGGCTCCCACCTAGGGGCCAACGGAGAGACCGTGTCTCCCGGCAGCTTCCTTGGCCTGCTGGATCGCCCAAAGTTGTTTGTCCAGGCCCGAACTGAGCAGCGCAGTCCGCCAACGCGCCCGAAGGTCTTCATTGGAGGCCGCGACCCCAGAATTTCTGACTAATGCTGGACATTCCCATAGGATATGGTCGAGAGTGGCTCTGGTGATACAGTACTGGCATAGATTTGAACTATAGATGTCAGGATATATGTGGTGCATGATGACAGGGTTCGTGTATGTGCGTGTTTGTAGCTGTCGCCACTGAACGGACTGGGCCCGATTTAGCTTGGAGTGAGGCGGAGGGTGCTCCCGCCTTTGCAGTCGATAGTGTTGAATTATGTCATTAAATTTAGTGAGCCGATCGTCCCATTCCCACAACGGCGCAGAAAGGTCCGTTTGGGTGGCCGCTTCGTCTGACGTGACTCGGAACGTAAGACCTCGAGCCACGTTGTGCGCCACTTCATTCGGATTGGCCTCCGCGTTACCTAGTGGTGTGTGGGCAGGAAACCACAAGATGTGTACGTATTTGTCCGCCTCGTGAATTTTGCCTGTATTAAGAATCCGCAATGCCTCGGGGGAGATTCTGCCGCTGGCGTAGTTTCGAATGGCTGTCTGCGAGTCGCTGATTACGCATGAGGCGTTAGTGTGGGCTATGGCCATCGCGATAGCCACTTCCTCTGCCGTTTCTACGTTCCGTGTGATGATTGACGCGCTGCTTTTGCATTGTTGTGTGTGGTCTACGACAGCAGCCACGAAGTGGTGACGTTCCTGGTAGCGTGCTGCGTCGACAAAGACTGCCTCATGGTTGCGCCCAAACATCTTTGACATGGTCCTGGCTCTACTGACACGTCTGCCCTTGTTGTGTTCAGGGTGCATGTTTCTTGGTATGGGTGATACTGTTAGCTTAGCACGGATAGTGCGTGGTATGTCGTGTTTGTCTCCGTGTTGAGTGTGGTAAGTAATACCGAGATTACATAGAATCTGGCGGCCTGGCTTAGTCTTGGCTAAACGCTCGAATTGGGAGATTTGTTGCGCCTCAATAAGTTCCTCAAGGGTATTGTGTAAACCGAGTTGAAGGAGTAGTTCGGTGCTGGTGTTTTGAGGCAAACCTAGCGCTTGTTTGTAAATTTTCCTCATTAGGCTGTTGAGTTTTGACTTTTCCGCGGTGAACCATCGGTGGTACGCCGCCGTATAGGTGATGTGAGTTAGAACAAACGCTTGGATCAAACGGATGATGCTGGCCTCTTTCATGCCTTTGTGTTTATTGGTAATGCGCCTAATGAGGCGCATCGTGTTAGACACTCTGGCTTCAATGTTGCGAACTGTCTCTCCGTTGGTACCCTTACTTTCTATGATCAAACCTAGCACTCTGATTTTGTCCACGGTTGGTATGGCGTGACCGTCGCTTGTAGTGAGTTTTATATCAGCGTGTGCCTGCGCTTGGGGATGTTGTTTGGGTGGCCGACCTCTAAGTGTAGGGCGATAAAGCAGTAGCTCAGATTTCTCCGCCGAGCAGGATAGTCCAGTTCCTTGTAAATACCGTTCGACTGTGTCGATCCCCTCCTGTAATCTCTGTTCAATGGAACCGTCACTGCCGTCGCACACCCAGAGGGTGATGTCGTCGGCGTAAATGGTGTGATGAAGTCCTTGGATGGTTTGAAGTTTTGAAGGAAGACCAATGAGGGTGAGGTTAAACAACATGGGAGATATCACGGAACCCTGCGGGGTGCCCGCACTTCCTATGGTTATTTCGGACGACCTGAGTGCTCCCACAGTGATCGTGGCCGTTCTGCCCGTAAGAAATGCCCTAATATAGTTGTACGTGCGAAGCCCCAAGTTTAGGGTATTGACCTGATTTAGAATGGTGCTATGCGTGACAGAGTCAAAAGCCTTCTTCAGATCAAGACCAAGTATGCCCTTAGTGGAGCGTCCCGTACTGTCTATGATGTGATGCTTAAGCTGCAACATGGCATCCTGCGTTGAAAGATGCCTGCGGAAGCCAATCATGGTGTGTGGGAAAAAGTCATTGTCTTCGAGGTAATTTGTCAGTCTAGCCAGGAAAGCGTGTTCCATCAATTTGCCTATGCAAGATGTTAAGGAGATGGGCCTAAGATTGTCAGTATTCAGTGGTTTGCCTGGTTTCGGAATCAGAATCATCTTGGCCGTTTTCCAATGCGGGGGCAAGATTCCGGTGTTCCAGCAGTTATTAATATAGTCTGTGATATGCGTGATCGACTCATCGTCCAAATTGCGTATCATCTTATTCGTGATGTTATCCGGACCTGGTGCAGATTTGGTGTTAAGTTTTTGTAGGGCGGCACGGATATCCGCTTCGGTGAATTCTTCGTCTAGAGTAGTGTTGATCTGGCCCGTATAATCTGGATGCTGCTGAGTAGGAGCCTGAGAGATATATTTGAGCTCTACCTCCCTAAGAAACTCCTCGTCGGTGCCCTTGTAAGCATGTATTAGTTTGTTGATGGTTTGTCGTTGGGCGGTTTCGCTGTCTTCTGGGTCGAGCAGGAACCGTAGAAAATGCCAAGTTTTACTAAGACTTAGCTGCCTGTCCATCGCATCGCAGGTTTCATCCCAGTGTTGCCGGCTTAGCTGTGTTGCATACATCTCTATCTCTGTGTTGAGGAGTGCTATGCGTTTCCTGAGGTTTCTGTTGTGTTTCTGTGTCTTCCACCTCTTTTGGAGCGATTGCTTTGCCTTCCACATGTGAAGGAGCCGGCTATCGATCTCTTCGAGGTGTGCCTCGGGAGGTACGATTCGGGTGGCATTATTAATATCCTGTTTAAGCGTGTGTATCCAGTCCTCTATGTCGCTAATGGGTTGGACCTGGTTCTCACGTGATTTGCGGAACTGGGTCCAGTCTACCAACTTTAGCTCTTTTCCCGTGGGTTTACGTGGGCCACCTTGAACATGTACCTCGATGATGTAGTGGTCGCTACCCAGGTCCTCTAGGGTAGTTTTCCAGGTGGCTGCTGATGTGTTTCTCGTGAACGTCAGATCAGGCGTTGTGTCTTTACTGGAGCTAGTGCCCGCACGTGTGGGTGTGCTAGGGTTGGTGATGAGAGTTAATCCCTCTTGCTGCGAGTCAAACCAGAGGGCCCTACCTTTAGGAAACACATAAGAGTATCCCCAGGCAGTGTGTGGTGCGTTGAAGTCCCCCGCTCTGGAACGTGAGCATGGGACTAATTCGAGAAGTACGTGTGAGATGGAGGTGCTTTGAAGGGTGTGGTGGGATGTGAAGCAGCAGCAGTTGTTGTGACTGGCGCCAGACCTGACGAGGGAGCGGCGCTCTTTGGATCCTCAAACAAGTAGCCGACCGGCCGGCTGCCATGACCGCCAGGCATTGTCCCTCCTAGCCGGAGGGTGAGACGTCGTGTCACCATGACGAGGTTAGCCGTTCGAGAGAGGACAACAAATACAGCATCTTCCTTGGAAAGACCGCAGCGGCCGCCACAAATCACTCGCTAATTAAGTGAGCAGTTCGGCGGACCCTTTGAAGTATGCTGTCATGAGCTTGGGACCCCTCGACCAGCGGCACACACACGACGAGGAAGAGCCCCGCTGGCGCCACCTTGGACTGCAGAGTCACGCCTCAATATCGGACATTCACGTGGGCCTTGCATGCTCGTCCCCCTCGCCAGTTGTGTGTGATCTGTGATTGGACAGTACCATCTGCACGTGTTCCCTGATCTAGGGATCTGGGGAGCACATACCCTTAATAATGAGCCACCCGGCTCATTCGAAGGAGCGCCATGTAGAAGAACGTAAGATTCGAGAGCCCGCCATGTAAGAAAGAGCTCATCATGTACGAGAGCTCACGGTGTACATCATGTAAATGAACCCTCTTCAAGTCTCTCTTCCTCCTGCCTCGACAACTTCATCCCGGACCTCCGGTGCCTGCAAACCCCGGTCGCAACACGGTGCACACGGCGCATACCCTGTTGAAACGGTCATCGACGCGAGTACTGGAAGACCGGTTTGAAGCGAAACTCGGTGTAGCGTTTACTCGAGTAAACGTCTGTTTGAAACGCAAAGACACGGAAGGCGGGACGCGTGAAGACGCTCGCACTCGGCTTCATTGGCTCGCGTCTCGTTAGTGTTACCCACGCGCCGTCTGTATTCTCGAACGCGATCGGTGTTCTTAACACGCAACTCGTCAGTGTCGCTGGTCTTCCACTGCCGGTGCTTGCGTTCTCATCGGCTCCCCTGGCCAAAGCCACCTAGGTGCCCTGGCTCACGCCTCATCAGTGTTGACGTCACCATTCGCGAAAGCGATCGGCTTCGCTAACCTTCGCAACGCCGGTGACAGCCGGGAAAAGTACGCGCAATCTACCGGGAAACATGCCGCGACGGCGTCCCACCCGTCGGCGCGAAATTTTCGAGGCGCGCGTGCCACCGGCTCCTGGCTTCTTCTCGCTGACAGATAGAGAGACGTGGCGCAGGTGAGATTATACTCACGTGAGGAGTGGGCTCGAGCGTTGCGAGCGGGGGAGAGGGTGAAGCGATTGTACGTTGCGAGTGGTGGAAAGAGAGAAGCGAGTGAGATGACACGCGGTGAGCGGCGACAGAGAGAGTGGCGTCAGCGCGCACACACTGCGAGAGAAGGCGTGACCTGCTTGGCACCGCCCCAACAACTGGGGCCAGGGGAGCATGGTGCAGACAGAGCGACAGCATAATACAGGCTAGTCAAAGAGCTTCATCGCATCCAAAACATGGTTCACCAAATTTTTCGTGCAATATTAAGTGTACATTCCTGCTACAGCACCTTCAGGCAGCGCGCACATGAATACGGGGGTGGAATCGTTCAGGATCTCAATAAAGCTTTTCATCCATCATCCATTCATACATACGCTTGAACGCGGGCCCGTGTGTTTTTTTTGAGAAAATAAAAAAAAAACTTCAGTGACAATGGACCAGTTCACCAGTCTTGTGACCCGCTGATGTTGCTACTTGGCCGAGCTTGTATACCACACGTGTTTGACGCCGCTGACTCCGCTCAAGGCCACGGGAAGTAAAGTTGGCAACATACGCTTGCCCACCGCAATGGCAGAGTATGTTATGTTTTAAATGCGAAGTATTTCCTAGCTAACTTCGGTGACTTTGAGCGTATCTATCTATCTATCTATCTATCTATCTATCTATCTGTCTATCTATCTATCTATCTATCTATCTATCTATCAATCTAGACACCTATGACTTTTAGCTCTCCTGGCCGTTTCGGTAATGGTATCAATACCAAAAATGGTATGGCATAACATGACTGCATGAAGAGCATAAGTGACGAGTAACAACATGAAAATTATGACACGCATGTCATGATATACATTTCATGATCTCGCTGCTTTTGCGGTGGTTTCGTTCAGATGACATGTTGCAAAACAGGTATGGTATGACAAAACTTCATGGGGAACACAAGCGACAGACCCTAATATGAAAATTATATGTGTGTCATGTAACAACGCCACTACATTACACACTAATGATGCGGTCGCGGCTGTTTCCCTAGCTTCGCATATACCGAATTTGGTATTACGTGACGTCAATGAATGACGAAGGTATTCGACTTGCGCAAACATGATAATCATGACGCGCATGTCATGTATGAACATAACAACATACCACGTTCATGATGCGCTCATGACCGTTTCGCTAGCTCCACATATGCCGAATCGGGTATCACGTGATGTGAATAGACGACGAAGGTAAATGACAAGTCGAAGCATGATAATCATGATATGTGTGTCATGTAAAGCATGACTACATGCTACGCTCATAGCGTGCTCGTGGCCGTTTCACTAGTTCCACATATACTGAATTTAGTATTACGTAACGTGAATGAACGACGAATGTAAATTACAGGTCCAAACATGATAATCTTGATATGTTTGCTATATAAATTATGACAACATGCTAAGCTTATAGCACGCTCGCGGCCGTTTCGCTAGCTCAACATATACGAAAGTTCGTATTACGTGACGTAAATAGATGACGAAAGTAAATGACACGGCCAAACATGATAATCATGGCATGTGTTTCATGTCAAACAAGCTACCCTCATAGCACGCTCGCCGCCGTTTGCATAGCTCCACATATACCAAATTTGATATCAGCTGACTTGAATAGACGACCAAGGTAAATGACACGTCCAAACATGATAATCATCAAGTCATGTACGGCATAAATTACCTCCGCCTCGTAACGTTGTGCTGATTTTGAAGTGTCATATCAACCTTCCTCGTTGGTGCTTCGCATATCATCGACTCCCACTGAAAGGGGGTTCTGCCAATTTTTAGTGCAGATAGTTTTGTAGGCTATGTTAGGTTAAGTGTCTAATACGGGCACAGTTATGTACTAGATAAAATAAACGAAAGATGTTTTCAAGAGGAAGAAATAAAAAGCTGGTCATTCAAGATGAAGAGCAAAGCAAAACTTCACAAAAACATTTCCAAAACTTTGCTGTCACTTGCGACAGCATATCGATCCAGGCCATTGATGTTAGGTATTCATGACAATGTAGGCTATGTTAGGTTTCTTAGCAATATGTTAGGCGTAACGACAGAGTCAGACTAATATATTGGCGTTCGAGTTATTGGGACGGCTTTAAAGCTCTCCCATAGTAGAGTACCCTGTGCTCTAAATCGTTACCCCCTTTTTCTAACCCCCCCCAATATACTTTCGTCGTTGGGCGTGCGAGGGTAACGCTTCGTTTTTAATTGATTCGTTGCACGATGGGTGAAGTAGGGCCTTGATATACAGGCCTACGGGACGGCTTTAAGCTCTCCCATAGTAGAGTACGTAGTACTCTAAATCGTTATTCACTTTGTCTAAACATACAATATACTTTCTTGAAACGTGAAGCGGGACGGCTCAGTGCTCTCCCATAGTTGAGTACGAAGTACTCGAAATCGTTAAACATTTTTTTCTAAACACACGACTCTGTTGTATGCGGACTCCCGGTGTCTGAGTTCCGCGGGACGACTTAATGCTCTCCCATAGTAGAGTACCTGGCACTCTCAATCGTTACCCACTTTAATATGCGAATCATTTCTTAGCGAACTTCGGCAACTTTAAGCGTATCTATCTATCTATCTATCTATCTATCTATCTATCTATCTATCTATCTATCTATCTATCTATCTATCTATCTATCTATCTATCTATCTATCTATCTATCGCCGCCTACGACTTTTGGCTCTCCTGGCCGTTTGGATAATGGTAGCGATACCGAACTTCATATGGCATAACATGACGGTATGACGGGCATATTTGACTAGTCATAACATGAAAATCATGGTATGTATGTCATTAATGACAATATTTACGTTTCATAGCCTTGCTGCTCTTGAGGTGGTTTAGTTCACATGTCATGTTGCAAAACTGGCATAGTGTGACATGATTGCATGGCGAACACAAGCGACAGACCTTAACATGAAAATCATGACATGCGTGTCATGCAACCACATGACTACATGTCACACTCATGATGTGCTCGTGGCCGTTTCGCTAGCTTCACATACGCCAAATTTGGTATTACGTGGCGTCAATGGATGACGAAGGTATCTCACTGGGGCGTACATGATAATCATGAGATGCGTGTCATGTGAGAACATGACTACATGCAACAGTCAAGGCGCCAATACATTTCGACGTGACGCGGTGTGCGTGCTCGCCGGCGTTCATTTCGTTGCGTCACGCCGGCGTTGCCACGCCATGTACTCGAAGGCGCGCGCCGCGCTGCGTTGCTTTGACACATGCGCGTTTCAGCGCGTCCGGCGTCCCTCCGTCACGAAATGAGGGAGACGCAGTGTTGTCTCGGTAACGCATCAGCGCGAAATGCAGCTTCTCTCATTTCGTGCCGGTTGCTGTCGGGCTGCACCGACGGACGGTGGTCACGCCTGCCATCAGACTATAGAGTGCTCGCGTTTTGCTAACGTAGCGTCGCTGTGCCCAGCGTGCGCGCGCGTCAACTCTACATTGGAGTATATTGGGCCCTTCTTCATCGTTGGGCTCGCGGCCGTTTTGCTAGCTCCACATATACCAAATCGGTGTTACGTGACGTCAATGAATCATGAAATATATGACTGGTGCAAACATGATAATCCTGACACGCGTGTCATGCGAGAACATGACAACATACCACGCTAATAGCATGCTCGCGGCTGTTTCGCTAGCTCCACATATAATAAATTTGGTATCACGGGACGTGAATAGATGACCAAGATAAACGACACATCCAAACACGATAATCATGACACGGAAGTCATGTACGGCATCATTGACCTCCACATCGTAACGTTGTGCTGACTTTAAAGTGACATAGGAACGTTTCTCATTCGTGCTTCGCGTCCCATCGATTCCCACTGTACGTGGAATCTGCCTTTTTTTTTCTGTACACACCGCTGCCTCCTTTATTGGGATACGCATAGTATTATGAGTCGTTCGTACTGTCTTCTAGACAAAACAGTAAAATTCACGTCTTTGAAGAACGGCTTACTGATCACCAAGAACAAGTAGAAACTTAGGTAGGCCGATGAGTGTAAAAAGTTAGCAGGTACAACATGGCAGCAGAAAGCCCAGGACCGGGTTTATTGGCGAAAACATGGTAGAGGCATTTGCCTTCCCATTGGCGTATATGGTGCACCTCGTCTGAACGCACTTTGGTAACGTAACTAATAAAATTAGCCCCCTCCCACCTAATCTCAAAGTTATACTTGTACCAAATAATCCACAAGTACATGTAGTTGTCCATATACTTTTAGTACTGAACAAGAAATATCGATCATTCTGAATCATCGCAAGGATTTTACGAAAAGAAAAATTATTTTGCATTCTACATGATGTTCGAGCAAGAAGTTGCAAATAAATGAACTGTTATTTAGTGCACCTGGCGTAACTCATTTAACATCAATGCAGTTACTCCCGGAGTAATTTTGCTGTATTCTAGTCAACAACTCTGCAGGGCGTTTAAACCATGAAGCAGTATTCCCGTGAATTTGTAGATCAAGGCTTGTTTCTAGCGTTAGCGTAGGACAAGTACACCTCCGAGTAGAGAAATCATATCGAACACAGTTCATCGCGTTACAGTAGCACTTTGACTAGGTTGAGTTCGTACATACCTGGTTAGGCTTCAGCGCAATTTAGACAAAAACCAAGAAGACACACATAACACAGGCACACTTTGTAAGTCCGCGCTCGTCTGTGTTCTGAGTGTCTCGTGTTCGTCTAAATCGCGCTGAAGCCTACCAGCGAGCTAGCTACGCGTGAATCACCAAAAGCAGATATATATATATATATATATATATATATATATATATATATATATATATATATATATATATATATATATATATATATATATATATATATATATATATATATATATATATATATATATATTGTGGTAAAGCCTTTAAACAGTGGGTCGTCCTCTCCAGCGCCTTCTAGTGGGTCTCCCTTTTCATAAGAAGAAGAACAGCTCGTGCAGAGAGTCGGTCCCCGCATTGACTGTCGCTGTCGTGAATCATCGCGAAGTGTCCGCCAATAAACCTCTTAACAATTTGGTGGAGGTGCTGTGCCCTTCAAACACTTTCGGTCCGAATTCGATGCCCTTGGAGCTTCGATCCCGTACCGTGCCTGCAACCATGCACCAAGACGCTGCCCAGCAAACGCTTCCTTCTACGCCGATGCCATGTCCCGGTGTCCCCCGCATCTGCGACCCTCCTGTCTTCATCGGCGCGGATGGCACCGACGTCGAGGACTGGCTGGCCAAGTACGAACGCGTCAGTGTCCCCAATCATTGGGACGAGGCAGGTAAACTCGGCAACCTGTTTTTCTACCTCGCGGGTGTGGCCGGCATGTGGTACAACAACCACGCATCGGATTTCCCGACTTGGTCCACTTTTAAAACCGCAGTCGTCGACGTGTTCGGCCGTCCGGCCGTTCGTAAGCTGCCAGCTGAACAGCGTTTACGTGAACGAGCCCAGCAGACCGGCGAGTCCTTCACAAGTTATATCGAGGACATCCTTGACTTGTGCAAGAAAGTCGACCTGAACATGTCAGAAGCTGACAAAATCACGCATGTTCTAAAAGGCATCGCCGACGATGCCTTCACCATGCTCCTGGCAAAGAACCCCCGCACTGTGGCAGAAGTCATTACGTTATGCCAAAGTTACGACGAGCTGCGGCGGCAGCGCTTGATGACCCGTCGACCGCCACCACGTGATGCTGATCTCTCGGCCTTGTCAGCAGTTCCTGACCACGCAACCTTGCTCGCCAAAATCAAGTCGTTCGTGCGTGAGGAAGTTGCCTGCCAGGTCTCTTTGCTGGCTTTTGCTTCCCCACAACATGCTCAACAGCCATCAAGTGCACTTCTACCTCCGCTACGCCGAGCGGTTCAGCAGGAAATCGCGGAGGTCGTCCCTGAATACCACCAGCCGCCTCCTGCATCTGCGCCACTCAGCTACGCCCAAGTTGTCGCCAGGCCGCCCCCACCGATTTCTGTCGCTGTTCCCCTAAGTTACACTGACACCGTCGCGAGGCCCCAGACCTTCGGAGAAACTGTCTCACCTACATACGCCGGCGTCACCCACGTGCCCCGAGTGCCGCCTACCATGCACTCATGTCAGCAGCCGGCTCGCCCATCGCGTTCTGCGACATGGATGGGACCCGCGAACCGATGGCGCACTGCTGACAATCGCCCCATCTGCTTTGCTTGTGGTTGCGTCGGTCATGTAGCACGCTATTGCAATCGTGTGCAGCAACCGCAGGTCGCTTCCAACTTTCCCAGCCAATCAAGCCGCTCTTA
Source organism: Rhipicephalus microplus (assembly GCF_043290135.1). NCBI lineage: Eukaryota > Metazoa > Arthropoda > Arachnida > Ixodida > Ixodidae > Rhipicephalus > Rhipicephalus microplus. Next base: position 59,235,981 of record NC_134703.1, read on the forward strand.
TGACCAACCGCCGCCCATGTCACTGTCGTCCCGCCCCGTTCCATCTACCCGCCGTTCACCATCTCCACGACGTCGCTCACTGTCGCCGATGCGGCCACGTCCACTCGAGGGCGACCAGGAAAACTAGTCGTCGCAGTCCACGAGGCAAGGGCTGCGACACTGTCGAACTGCGGGAGCCCTCAGGAAAGCCCGTCGAACGTGATAGACGTGCTTGTGGATGGCGTTCGTGCATCTGCCCTTGTAGATACTGGAGCCACCGTATCCGTGATGGACGCAAAACTTAGCCGATTACTGCGCAAAGTGACCACGCCGCTTTGCGGGCTCTCACTCCGTACAGCCAGTGCCCAAAGCATTCACCCTAAAGCGATGTGCACAGCCCACCTTATGATTCAGGACGTGATGTATGCGGTCGAATTTATCATAATGTCTTCATGCTCTCACGACGTTATCCTAGGATGGGATTTTCTCTCCCGCCACGACGCCGTCATTCGTTGCGCACCAGCAGAAATAGAACTCACGCAATTCTCTTCTTTGACGCCGGCCGACAGTCCATCTGCTGCAAGCAAGTTACTCGTCAGAAACGACACTCAAGTGCCTGCAAACTCGTCCGTGGCGGTGTCGCCCTATACTGCGCAAGCCTTTCTGACACCGCTGCACTCCTCTCGCCATCTCAGCGTGTTTTCATAAGAAAAGGCTTGCTGGTTCCTTTCGCGACCGTGCAACTCACTCACGGCAGCACCACTATTTTTGTTGTGAACTCATCTCCATACAGCGTTACGTTGGTGCGAGGGGAAAGTCTCGGCAGCGTGGATGGAACCCATCGAAGACGCGCAAGTTATGGATCAACCCGATGACATGCACTGCTCAAGTTCCTGTACGATTAGTGCTGTTTCAACATCTGCTTCATCATCCGATGATATATTCGGTCCCTCCATACCCGACAACCTTACGCCAGGCCAGCGTTCCCAGCTTTTGGGCCTGTTGGAAAAATTCCGCTCTTCTTTCGATGTCGCTTAACCTTCTCTCGGCCGCACATCCACCGTTACGCATCGCATCGACACAGGCGCAGAGCCACCACTGCGGCAACGTCCATATCGCGTATCTCCCACAGAACGCCGTGTAATCAACGAGCAAGTCGACGACATGCTTCGCCGCGATGTTATTCGCCCCTCTAGCAGCGCCTGGGCATCTCCTGTCGTTCTCGTCACGAAGAAGGACGGTTCTGTGCGGTTCTGTGTGGACTACCGACGCCTCAACAAGATCACTCGTAAGGACGTGTACCCACTACCGCGGGTAGATGACGCGATTGACAGCCTGCAAGGAGCAGAATTCTTTTCATCCCTCGATTTGCGCTCAGGGTACTGGCAAGTACCTATGGCTGAGGACGCTCGACCGAAGACCGCTTTTGTCACCCCCGACGGCTTGTACAAATTCAACGTCATGCCGTTTGGGCTGTGCAATGCGCCCGCCACCTTTGAGCGCATGATGGATACTGTTCTGCGCGACCTGAAATGGCACACGTGCCTGTGCTACCTCGATGACGTCGTCGTTTTCGCTCCGGACTTCTCGACGCATCTTCAACGCCTTCGGCATGTTTTAACGCGTCTGAGCGACGCCAGTCTGCAACTGAACCTAAAGAAGTGCCGATTTGCAGCTCGGCAGCTGACAATACTCGGCTACGTCGTCTCCAAGGACGGAATTCTGCCTGATCCAGCCAAGCTTCGGGCCGTGACCGAGTTCCCCAAGCTGACATCTGTCAAGGAACTGCGCAGTTTCGTAGGACTGTGTTCCTACTTCCGGCGCTTCATTCGAAACTTCGCGACTATCATATCACCGCTGACGAAGCTTCTCGGAAGTAACGGGCCTCTCCATTCATGGTCATCACAGTGCGACGACGCTTTCACAACACTTCTTCGTTTGTTGACGTCGCCTCCCATACTCCGCTACTACGACCCTACGGCCCCTACAGAGGTACCCATGGATGCCAGTGGTGTCGGCCTCGGCGCTGTCCTTGCGCAGCGCAAACCAGGGTTCCCGGAATATGTCGTGGCGTATGCAAGCCGTACGCTTACTAAAGCCTAGACTAATTACACAGTCACCGAGAAAGAATGTTTGGCAATCGTCTGGGCCCTTGCAAAGTTCCGACCTTATTTGTATGGTCGCCCATTTGATGTCGTCACCGACCATCACGCACTATGCCGGTTGTCGTCATTGAAAGATCCCTCAGGCCGTCTCGCCCGGTGGGCACTTCGACTGCAAGACTATGACATTCGCGTGCTGTACCGCAATGGAAGGCAACATGCTGACGCCGACGCCCTGTCACGCTCTCCCTTGCCTGATGACAATGCCAACAACTCAACGTCTCACCTTGCCATTTCTTCGATTAGCATTCATGCCGTTGCTACTGAACAGCGCAAAGATCAATGGATTGCATCACTGATAGACTTGCTGACTGATCCATCCACTCCATCGACTCGCGCGTTGCGTCGTCAAGCCCACCATTTCGCCGTTCGCGACGACCTCCTTCACCGACGCAATTACAATGGTGACGGCCGCCAGTGGCTACTAGTCATACCCCGCAAACTGCGCTCTGACATATGCGAATTCTTTCATGCTGATCCGCAATGTGCGCACTCTAGGGTATCGAAGACTTACCACCACATTTGCCAACGGTACTTTTGGCGCGGCATGTACCGCTACGTGCAAAAATTCGTTCGCTCCTGCATAGAATGTCAGCGCCGCAAAGCTTCATCGCACCTGTCGCCGGTAGGTCTGCAACCTCTACCTTGCCCTGCCAGGCCGTTTGGGCGCGTTGGCATCGATTTGTATGGGCCACTTCCACTAACGTCGGCTGGTAACCGCTGGGCCATTGTTGCTGTGGACCACCTCACGCGATACGCCAAAACCGTGGCTACAGCGAGCGATGTGGCCTCCTTCCTGCTCCAACGATTCATGCTGCGACGCGGTCCACCTCAGGAACTGCTCAGTGATCGAGGTCGCGTGTTCCTGTCTGAAGTCGTCGAAGCCATTCTCAGAGTGCAACGTTGTTCACCGCAAAACTGCTGCTTACCACCCGCAAAAACTCACGCGACAGCGACGAGCGACGCGACGTAGATCGTCTTCGCGCGATCAGTCGCTAGCGCAGGCGAACCTCATTCACGCGACGGCTTCGGCGAGCCAACTCCTCTGTTGCTGGCATGAGGTAGTCTACTCGCACCAAGAAAACCGCGTAGTGAGCAGTATGCAATTTAAAAATAAGATATATTGTTGTGTAGTGGAACGGAAAGTGTTTATGAATGCCATGCAGCACTTTTTTTATATGCACATGCGTAAACATTGCGTTATTTCTTGTTGCGCATACGTGACTCGGGCAGGGTCACGTGCACCTATGTAGTCTTTATCTTTTCCAGTTTTTCGCTATTGGCTGCTTGAGCCCAGCACTTCCGGGCAATGAGCGACGGTTTCCAAATCTGGTGAACCGAGCGATCGCGCGAAAACGAGCACGCGACACGTCGCGCGAACGCCCTGTTTCGTCGCTCATAGCATCGCTCGTCGCTGTCACGTGCATTTTCGTGCCTATGAGGTTTGCTCTTCACCGTCGCCACGGTGACGCGCACGGACACCACCGCCGGAAAACTAGTCGGTGCGGCCAGTGGGGGTGAGGCCGTGAGACCACAGGCGCTATCTACAGATATGCCCCCGTCAGCGTTTATGTTAAAGAATAAAGTTGATGTAGTTGTCGATGGAGTGGCTACTATAGCACTTGTGGATACAGGCGTGACAGTCTCAGTGATGAGTGTAAATTTTAAGAACCTTCTAGGACCTAAAGTGATGTTTTGCCTGAACCGCGGGGCGACATTTCATGGTGTAAGTGGTGACGTGTTGTGTCGGGTGGGATATTGTACTGTGGACGTCTCGCTGTGTGGCAAGGTGTTTTGCGCAAAGTTTGCGGTTATTCGGCGGTCTACACATCACGTTATCTTGGGTATCGACTTGTTGAGTGAGTGTGGGGCAACTGTAGACTGCAGAAGCGGGCACCTTTCTATACACGGTAATTTCCCAACGGCGCCCTTGGAAAATTCCTTGCCGGATTAATGCATCTTTTTCTACTCCGTGGACACAGTCGTTCCTGCATTGTTTGCTGTGTGTGTTCCCGTGACATGTTCTAGTAACAACTGAGGCACGTTTGACGCCACGCTCGAACCGGTTCCCTTGGCATGCCTGAAAAAGAACATCCTCATTTCTCCATTGTATAGTGTCAGTCGTTGATGGACGGGCAGGTGTGGGGACAATGAACAGTTCCATGGAGCCTGCAGTTTTGCCAGGCGGCATGAAACTTGCAGTATTTAGACCCGAATCATCTACGACACTGATTGCGCTTGTTGATGCTACAAGCCAAAATGAGCATCTAGGCTTAGAAGGTTCAGAGGATGCTCAATTGCTAAAAATGGTCGGCAAGTCACTTGACCAAAAAAAAACGTCATACACTGCTTGACGTTCTATCTAAGCACTCGAAAGTGTTCGATTTTTCTAAAAACAGCCAAAAGCCCTTAATTCCAGCGTCCCGGATACATCATCAAATCCACCCCGAGTCGGCGCATCCCATTAGGCAGAAACCTTACCGAGTGGGGCCGACCTCTCTACCTTTCTGTAAATAAATTATCTCTCTTACCGAGTGGCACCATCGAAGCACAAGATCATGGACGAGCAAGTCCAAGCAATGCTGGAAAAGGGAATAATACAGAAATCGGCACATCCGTGGGCTGCTCCCGTAATTTTAGTGAGGAAGGATGGTACGTGGAGATTTTGCGTTGACTACTACCGACTGAATTCTGTAAGCAAGAAAGACGTCTATCCACTGCCGCGCATCAATTACGCTCTGGACTACCTGCATTCCGCGTCCTACTTTTCATCTCTTGACCTGAGGTCAGGTTACTGGCAAAATCCGATGCACGCAGCTGACAAAGAAAAGACGGCATTCGTTACGACCGACGGACTTTACGAGTTCAACGTTATGCCATTCGGATTATGTAATGCTCCTACGACATTCGAAACATTTATGGACTCTATATTACGTGGTTTAAAATGGAAAATATGCATGTGTTACCTTGACGTCGTAATTTTTGGACGTACGTTTGAGGAGCACAACACACGCCTAGACCTCATGCTCAACTGCATTGAAAAAGCTGGCCTTGTATTGAATTCAAAAAAGTGCCACTTTGACGAGCGACAGACTATGGTGTTGGGAAATATCGTCGACAAAGATGGCATTAGACCTGACCCACAAAAGACAGTGGCCGTTGAATCGTTCGATCGTCCTAAATCTGTGAAAACTGCGTAGCTTCATCGGGCTCAGCTCGTGTTTTCGCCGGGTCGTACCCAGGTTTGCGGATGTCGTTCACCCCCTGACGAGCCTTCTACGCAAAAACAGCCTGTTTCAGTGGACCTCCGAGTGTGACGCCGCTTTTCGCCAGCTGAAGTGTTTGCTAGCTTCGCAGCCAATACTTCAGCACCTCAGTCCTTCGTCGCCCACGGAAATTCACACAGATGCAAGTAAGAAGGAACACGTCATGGCGTACGCAAGTCGTTCTTTAAGCAAGCCTGAACGCAACTACACAGTGACCGAACAGGAATGCCTAGCGGTAGTCTTTGCCATGCAACAGTTTCGCTCTTACATCTGTGGCCGCCCGTTCACTATCGTCACAGATCCCCATTCCCTGTGTTGGCTGGTCAACCTTCGTGACCCATCCGGCCGCCGCACACGATGGGCCATTCGTTTGCAAGAATATGTCTTCACCATTTCAAACAAGACTGGCCGTCTACACGCTGATGCGGATTGTCTCTCCAGGATGCCGCTACCGATGAAAAATTGTGAAGCCGGTAACTGTGAACACCTTATCGCTTCTTTGTCGTCTGGCTTTCCCGATGCCGTGACTTTCGCCGTTGAGCAGCGTAATGACCCAAGCTTGAAAGCTCTCTTCCCTGGAGCAAGAACGTCAATAAGCGAAGGCCAATTCTGCGTCCGAAATGGTCTTCTTTACCAGAGAAACTTGTCCACGACGGGCGCCCGCTTTCTGCTGGTTGTTCCTGCGTCCCTGCAAATGTCTGTTCTGCGTCTCACGCATGATGACCCCACCTCTGGCCATCTAGGAACCGCACGAACACCTAGTCGCACGAAAGAGCGGTTCTATTGGCCAAAAATGAGAAAGACAATTCAAAACTACGTGGCCAGCTGTACGCAGTGTCAGAGCCACAAGCGGCCCACCGCAGGTCCAGTCGGTCACCTGCAACCCGTAAAGCCTCCCGGTTCCCCTTTTGAAAAGGTCGGCATTGATATGATGGGACCACTTCCACGCTCCTCAAAAGGTAATCGGTAGATAATTGTATGCGCCGACTACCAGACGCGGTACTGCGAGACGGCTTCCTTATTTTCCGCCACGGCAGTCCAGGTTTCGGAGTTCCTGTTGCATTCAGTCATCCTCTGACACGGGCCACCTCACGTGATAATAAGTGACCGTGGGCGACAATGTAACGCTGATATTCTAGAATCATTACTTCGTTTGTGCGCCTCCAAGTTCCGACACTCAACTGCATATCATCCACTAACTAACGGCCTGACCGAGCGCACAAACCGAACGTTCATCAACATGTTGTCAATGTACGTCACCACCGACCACAAAAACTGGGATGAAGTATTACCATTCGTCGCGTACGCCTTCAACACGGCGAAAGACGAAACGGCAGGCTACAGCCCTTTCTATCTGCTCTACGCTCGCTCACCTCGACATACGCTGGACACTATCTTTCCTTTTGTCGTCCATGACGATTTAACAATTCGTGTATGCATTGAGGGACAAGGAAGGCAATGTCATAACCAATATGAATAGAATAGTTGGGGTGAGGATGATGATGATGATGACGACGACGACGACGATGATGATGATGAGGATGATGATGATGATGATGATGAACCCACTAAAGTATTCAAGTGACTAAAGTGAGGTAGGACGTGCGCACCAATGTCCATACTCGCGTAGCGTCTCCCTGAAGTCCAGCCTTGGCCTACATAGCATAGAACCTATCTTCCCGTATCACTCTCTTTCACGTAACTCTAGTCATTATAACAATATAATATATAAAAGAAATATATCTAAAACTAGAGGTGTTTGAGGTGTATGGCTTCGAACCTGCGCCTCGCACACAAAAGTCAAGCTACATACGTGATAGGCCGAGCCTGTAAATACCCATAACATTGTAGCTCTGGCCATTTCGCAATTGCTGCTTCCGTAGAAGAAGAATATTTAGAGAAAAACATGAAAGTACTTGTTTTAAAACAGTCATCGTGCAACAACATTGAAACTTCAGGCATTTCGTGAACATTAAGTGTCAAGGGGATAACAATGACGATGCTCAGGAAAAAGGTCAATTCTCAAAAAAAAAAAGCTGATTCCCGGTGCTTCGACGGGCAGCGCTGAAATTAGCTTTAAGGTCCGTTCTGAAACGGGCTGACAACGCGTACTCTACAGTTCGACCAAATGCAGTCACAAATTGCTTTACCAATCCAAGTTTCCCCAGAACGAGTGGTTTCTAACTGTTTGACGTCAACTGCACCTCTCACAAATGTCTTGAAAAGGACGTTGAACAAGGTGGTACTCACTAGGCGACATGTCAGCGAACGATCTCCTAATCACCGGAAAGCTCTTAACGCTGTCTCCACCGCATAAAACATAGAGAATAAAGTTAAAATGGCGGTGAACCTAAAATACATGTTCTCCGGCGTTGGTACCAGCGTTTACTATTGTTTTCATCGCCTAATGACCTAAACGACAATTTTATTTAAACCATTCGCTTGTCACACAATAAATCGACTTTGAACTACAAGATGTCACAACATATTTTAAGTAAAATTTTGCAATCATGCTCGAGGAGCCTTTTTTTTTTTTTGCGGGAAATCGCAGTGTATAGCAGGGCTCTCAAACACATGGCCTGGCTCTCAGATGTCTGTGAACATGTTCATGTCTTATTGTGATTTTTTAACTTGTTCACGATTTATACAAGCGTAATACCACGTTAAAAATCTGTAATATTTTCAAGAACCTCATGCATTAACATGGATTCCCTTTTGGTAATGCTTCTCAAAATATGATGTTGGTTGTTGCCCATTAATCACATAATTAATTCCCAATGCGACGAACTAAATAAAGCATTCATTGAGGGCTAACATATTTTACCTCAACGTGTCCTTTTTTATGCTTCTGTTTTTTTTTTCATCAATGATATGTTATTAAACGGTAATTGCCCAAACTCTCATTTAATAAAACTTTCCACGTTCAGGGCCAGAAACAAAAAAAAATGCGAACTGATGAGAGTTCCCCACACAATAAGTTGCTGTCGGTGCGTACGCACTCAACCTGGAAACGGTCATGCGAGGAAGCGCACGCGTTCGATGACACGCCGACAGTTTTTGCCTAAACAAGTGCATGCAAAAAAAAAAATCGAATCGCTTCGGCTATACCTGTTGCCGGCCAGGTCATCAGCGTTACTCTATTTCAACCTTGACGGAGGAACACGGAAGTAAAAATGTCAACATACCAACGTATGCGGGCTGAAAGGTATATAATAAAGAGATAGGCAAAAACCTAGCATGGCGCCGTTAAATGAATTACCTTAATTCACTCTATCGCGTGGTTGTCTCTAGCGTCTTCCGCCACAACTCTCTTTTCGTGTTTCTGCGGTCTTACGGGTTGATGTACGCGATGTTGTTTTTTTAAGTATTAGCGAGCTGTATCAATCCCGATCGGGTTGCTTATTGCATCTTCTGCTGTGCTTTATTATTTGGCCCCCCTGACGCACCGACCGCTTCGGACACAGTGGCTGTCTTGGTAAAGATGTGCACTGTGATTGTAGTATCGTGTGTGATGGGGTGTGGTAGGATGTGGTGTTGTGGTGGCGGTATAGTGGAGTGGTGACGGTAGTATAGTGTGAAATATTACACGAAACATACAAAAATGTTCTGTACATTATAAAAAACTGACAATCTTCTTCGTTCGTTTGAAGCTGCAGGCTGTCTCCGGCATTGTTGACACGTCGCTAACTAGCAGCATTCGCAACTGACGTTTGAAAGCGCGAGATGCCATTTCTGCTCTTTGTATCCCGTACTCTGTGGTGAAAATGCGAATGAATGCATACATTTACATCTCTGGAACTGTTCTGCGGTTTTCTCGTATAACACGTACACCGTCACCAAGCTGTAGGCCAGTTCCTACGAGCTCGAAAGTCAACTCTTGAAAATGACGTGCCTCTTTTGTAGGAAGCTAGGCTAACAGCTTGAAGCAGCGCCTGCTCCGCCACTCACACACAACTGCACCCCTTTCCCTTCTAGCTTTCATTTCTTTGCCAACCACACGACAAGTTCACCGCCGCGGCTGAGTTCCAACGACAAGCACCGCACAAATTCCTAGCATCTTTAGGAAACGATATATTCTTGTTTTTTTAAGGCAGTGCGATTGTGGCTTTACACGCAAATGACGCGAAACAAGCTTCGAATTTCAGGAGAAAAAAAATTGAAGAGCAAGAGCAGCAGTGCTTGGGGTTCGCACGAAACACTTGGTGTGACAGTCGGCAGATGCAGACCACGATGCCGTCGTGCCACGCCCCTGTGACGCCTGGGACTTCCTTCCGTCTCGGAATGCGAACAGCGTGCGCCAGAAAAGTAGAGAAACAAACAAAATATGGAAGACTTGAACGCTTTCAGCAAAGTAACGCACTCCACTTTTTAAAGTAGTACACGCAGTCTCGCCTGGTGAACTTTGATTTCAGCCATTTTGTCAGGAAGGCTTTTCTCCCTTTCCATCTCTCTCCTCTCTCTGTCTACAAGTGCTCTTGAAGCTAGGTGTGTGACTGGGCTCATTAGTATTCTATGGCAACGTGAACAACACGTGAGACACAGAAGGACAAGGAACTGACGAGGACTAGCGCTAGTCATCGTCGTTTACTCGTCCTTGTTTGTCTCACTCGCTGTTCACGTCACCGGGTTCTTGAGGACGTCCTATTTTTGGAAACTCCGTGGGAGGCGAATGTTAAAACGGCTAAAGAGAACAGGGTGTGGTTGTATTTGTCGTACAACCACGTGATCGGCTCGCAAAGAAAAGATAACGTTTGCTTCGCCTTGGGCCGGTATGTTGCGTTGGTCCCAACCGTGTGCCGGGTTCTTCACCAAGTTTCACTGCTGACACCCTCACTCCACCCCCCATTCCCACCACACACAGCCGTCAGACGTGTCCCCCTAAAAAAAGAAGCTTCACAATTTGTGCAAAAATGAGGAACTTCTCACAGCGGCCTGCCTCTGGGCCCCTGTTTAATAGGGGTAAGCATGGAAAGTTAACAGCTATTGGGATGTAATATCTGTAGAAATTCAGCGTGCTCATAACCCTGATATTTAAACAATGATGCCATGGGTTCTACTCTTTAAAGTTACCAGCACACTTGTTTATTCTTTTTATTATCTCGTTTATTGTTCTCATGGAAGCGTGAAGCATGCAATGCGCCGTGCCAACGCTGTTAGCTGTAAGGGAGCCACTCTCTGTGCCTCACCGGAATTCTTTATGTAGTGTATCCTCGTCGCCTTCACCTACAGTCAGAGTACGTAATATGTAGGAGTCTCCCTAAACGCTAAATGCAACGCTAAGCCGCAATGCAGCAGCCGTTGCAACTTTTTGAATAATTTTTTTGGGAGAAGACACTTTCAAACTCCTTCTAAATCGTCAAAATCACTATCATATATTTTTCGTCTAATGGCGGCCACTATAATCACTGCAGCAAAAGTGATCATGGGGTAAAAGTCAACAGTTCTTACTTCGGCAGTATCCAGAGTAGCTCCCCTATACAGGAAAACACGACGTTTTGTCATAAATATTCCTAACAGCTGACACTCCATAGAGTAAAAAAAAAAGAAGTAACGTGACAGGTTTAAAGCAACGAAGCGGACTCCTACGGCGACAAGCGCGACGCTTCAGTGGTTCTTCGCTATCGCGAATGCAGCGCACGCCAGGCACAAGCTCCCCAACATCAGGCGAAGCAGCGTTGAACCAAGCGACCATGTTTCTGCAAACGAGACACGGCTCATTTGGCACGGTCCCATCGGAAACCTGTCGTGTCTTCGCCTACCCTTTCTACCCCTCTGGCATGATCTCCATCGCCGCTGAAACTGTGCATTACTTTCACGGGAAAAGCTTTGAAACTACATACATGATTAAGGCAAATTCATGAGGATTTCCAAGCGAATTGAGGCTCCCTGCCCTCGCTGCTTCGATACTTCGTTGTTGGCTAATTGATAAACATTGTCGAAACATGGCTCATATCCTAGGTATCATGCTCTTGATATCCAGTGAGCTTACCATGGTTCTACGTTTAACGGCACTGCATTGTATTAGTGAGACGTTCTATCAGATGTTCGGAATGGCATTCTGCACCTGTAGTCAATGCTACTGTAGTCTATCTCGCTTCTCTTGCAGAAAGGTGTATCTTAAGCGTGTGTAGTGATGTAAAAGGTTTTTCGAAGTCGTAAATGTCTAAATGACCTTTTTTGAGAATTAACATGAACGCTGAGACTGTTTTTTGTGTTACTGCACACAAAAGGAGGAAGTTGTAATGCTCTTGTTTCTCGTTGACTCAATTTTGGGAGGGGGAACAGATTTCTAACTTCTAGAATTTTTTTTCAGTTTTGCGTGTATATATATATACACGCGCACATACAAACATACACAAACATACGTAAAAACTGGTTGAACACCTCCCCCCGAAAAACAAAAACAGGGGAGAGGATAAAGCAAGTTTTTCAGCTATAGTAACGTGAAACTTGGGGAGGGACGAAGATAGTAGTGTGTGTCGCTATTTCCCAGCTGAAAATGGCTGTTCATGCGCAATTGAAGACATAAGAAGATGAAGGGCCTGACCGAGGTAATTTCTCACATTGTTTTGAAAGAAGGCTGAGGAACTAGCGGTGCCGAGCCTGAAATCAGTCATCTAAGGATAAGGAAGGATGTCTCCGTTTCACTAACGTCGTCAAAAAACAGCGTCGGAATGTGGAATGCAGCTTACCAAAAGTTCTTTTTCTTCTTCTTCTTCTTCTTCTTCTTCTTCTTCTTCTTCTTCTTCTTCTTCTTCTTCTTCTTCTTCTTCTTCTTCTTTTTCTTCTTCTTCTTCTTCTTCTTTCTTCTTCTTCTTCTTCTTCTTCTTCTTCTTCTTCTTCTTCTTCTTCTGCTTGTTGTTGTTGTTGTTGTTGTTGTTGTTGTTGTTGTTGTTGTTGTTGTTGTTGTTGTTGTTGTTGTTGTTGTTGTTGTTGTTGTTGTTGTTGTTTCTGCTTTCATTGCCCACTAACAGTGAACTTACCGTAAGGTGTCTTCATGTTACACACCGCAACATGCCACGAAGTATGCTTTACAGGAGAAGACTTGGAATTTGAAATCAATGTCTATACGCAATTTAATACATTTCTGTTAATTAGCGCGATTCAGTAAAAATAAACCCTGTTTACTTGCTGGAATAATTATTGACTTTATAATTTTTAGATTACTGGTGGTGAGTAGCGGGATATAGCCAATTTTTTGTGGCGTATACTCGTTTATGATGGAGACGCGACACGCCGATAAGCCCAAACCATAAGATGTTTTGCTTCTAAAATTTGTGACTACCCCTCTACGGGGTAGTGCCAAGAAAACTATGCCTTCGTTCAAAAGTAAAACAGTTGAATTGACTGAAAGTTTAGAACCATCGGAACCATACGGTGGTAAAAACTCTGGACCTCACTCCGACTCGCTCATGAATTATATATTTCACTTGGGACTCATTCTGACTCATATTCACCAAACTTTTCGCAGCCGGACTCACCAGGATTCAGACTCACCAAAACAATACTTGCGTAGATTCACTCAACTTTAGCCTGATGGCTTTACTTGAGACTCAGTAAGTCCGACTCAGCCGACTCATAAGACCATTACCGTACGATCGGCTTCTCCCAACATGGTGTCAACGCTCTAACACCAATATCTGGCACAATCGATTTCATACTCGGCGCCTTTTGATCTCGCTCTTTCAAATAAGAGATATCAGTGGTTTCAAGTCAGTAAGAACAATTTTATTGAAAGAGGTGACCTACACGAGAGATTTTTATCAAGAATTCTCAGAAAAAAAAGAGTTTTTGGGGATGAAAGGGGGTCAGGCACCCCGCTCTCTCTTCCGTAACTCACGCCTCTGATTAATTATTCTTGTCCTGGCATATGAACACTGGATTTTTGAAGTAAATGTTATTATCTGGACCAAAATAAAATTTTAATCATGATCATCATCATCATGTGTGAGTCAGCTTTAGTATAATCGTGAGCATACGTAAGGCTCATAGTAACGCTCAAGTCGAGTACCATAAATCAACAAAAAAGTTTAGAGCTCACTCAGACTGACTCACAAAATACATTTTGCACTTCGGGCTCACTCAGACCCACACTCACCAAACTTTTCCTCAACCTGACTCACTCGAACTCAGACCCACTGGAAGTTTTCTTCACCGGACTCAATCGGCCTCAAACTCGCCATTACTCACTCGGAATCACTCTAACTCCGACTAATGGGTTGATCTTATTCTGAATGAGTGGACTCATGAGTCCGTTGGCCTATGGTCCTGGCACTTTTTTGTAAAGAACGAAACAAGAGCAACTGTTCAAAGGGCTCGTTTCTTCAAAGGGTTTCTATTAATGTTTTATCTTGAAAAATGTGATAGTGCTCAATTTTTTCTGCTGGCACACTCATAATTCTTTTTTTTTCAAAAAGCAAGTTTTATACTTATGCCATCTTTGAATACATATTGTAGTTCTTTGTAGCAACCTGATGAACGGTTCTGATATTTTTGGCATACTTAGAAATCTGGCCTGATGGTTACGAAAGAGCAAAAGTTTTTTGCAATACCACGTTCATTAGTGTAGAGCTTAACACACAGACGTGAATTTTCTATTTATTTACTTATGTGCTTATTTTTTATTTATTTATTCGTTTGTTTTATAAACACTACTAATTTGGTACAAGTACCGAACATACAAGGTAAAAAGCGATAGTTCTCTTTTGCAACGTACTTGAGTTTTATTTTCGGGAAGTATACTTGATATAAACACTTAAACACAAGGAACACAAAGACAGATTGTGGTTTTATATATAAGTTAATAAACGCGCATGTATATATATATATATATATATATATTTATATATGTGTGTGTGTGTGTGTGTGTGTGTGTGTGTGTGTGTGTGTGTGTGTGTGTGTGTGTGTGTGTGTGTGTGTGAAAAATTTTTAAACACAGACGACGTTTCAAAAGCGTGTTACTTCATCATAACTAAATTAGATACATTTGGAACCATTTGGTTTAAGCAAGGCAAGTTTAGATTGTTACTTGTCCGCTCATACCAACGATAGCTGAGTTACAGATGCATAACATTGAGGGCTTTATAATGCGGGTCGAGGCAAGAAAGATATGTTTAAATGCGAAGCCTTTTTAGCGCACTGCAGCCACTTCTAGCGCTTCTATAGGTGTATCTATCTAGCCACCTTCGTCTGGGTGCTTTCGTGATCGCCTCCGTGGTTTGGAATTAACCGAAATTAGCATGGAAGGGTAAAATCGTTTGACGAATATGTACGGCAGCTAGCCATGACATTAATTATATAAAAATTCTGTTACCTACCAGCGCTTCATATCAGTTTACTGCTTCTAGTGTTGCTGAGAAACAGGTTTCTGTCGCCATCGTCACGCAACTGTAAACAATTGCTAATATAAAACATATGCAACTGTTTCACGTATGTGTGGTCGTGAATTTGTACATAAATTTTGTGCCACTTCATAATGTCTCACTCAATTAAAAAAAATGAGACACATTCACCTTCAATTCACATGCTTCGCATAACATCGGTTCCCAAGCTACGTGGGATTTGCCGAATTTTTTCTTTTCATTTTCAATCGAGAGGTTTCTTTTTTTCTCTTTTTATCATAATTTTCGGTCATATACTTCAAACTTTGCGTCTATTTCCTATCTTCAAATCAGTATTTTTTAATGTTTCTGGCACAGTTCTCTTTCGTTATAATTTTGATAAAAATCTTTCTTCCGAGCTGTTCAAGCGAGAAAGGAGAAATACTTGCACCTGGCATGAATTTCCCTGAGGGCGCTGCCGCCTATTTTTGTATTCTGTCACGTAATGACGTACTACAATTCCAAAGACCTAACTTACAAGGATATTTTTGCTTTTTGTTTTTTCATTTTGATGGTTGCATTTCACGTATCCGAGTAGACTGTTTCTCATTTCAAGCGTTCTCCAACGCGTTTCTTTCACCTGCTGCTGTTCTCAAAGAAGGAAGATGTCCTACACCCACAGAAATTTCAAACTTCGCTGAATTCAGTTTCGGTTTTTCACATAACTGCTTTCTTTGTTTTGTTTTGTTTTTTTTTCTTCAAATTGACGGGTGTGCTAGCGACGAGCATTGTGCTATGTCTTATCATGATGAACCACGCATACTCCCACCAAAGTAACCTCGTAGAAGTTATATTTTGTTTTTGGACTTGCAATCACCATAAAAAAATAAAGCGAAAAATTGGAGCCCTCCTTTTTTTTGTTTCACAAAGCCTTGATTAAAACCAGCAAATAATAAAGCCAAGGAAGGTACTGGGGATGCTGATTGTACTGTTTTAGGTGTGATGTAGTAATTTTCATATAGATGTAAGGGAAATAATGTGGACTAGAGAGAGAAAAGGACAAGTTTATTTTAAAAAAAAGTGGACGAAAAGACCACTAACAGCCGGCAGGAACCGAACTTGTAAGTTTAGAGAATTGAAAGTTTGCATGTTTGTGGAAGTAATAGCACATTTTGCTAGGGTAATGAATTAAAGTGTGCACAAAGGCAAACTGAAAAGAGTGATCGATAATTCTTGTGCGTATTATTTTGTTCTTTATTTTTCGCCGGTGAGGTGGATTGCACCAGTGTTACGAAGCATAACAGCTCTGCAACTAGTGACGGGTCCCGTCAGGGTGGTACTGTTTGTGCTCTTCATGAATTATTTGCAGAATTTTTTTATTTTTATATATGATCGTGCAAATCTATCTTCAGACAGCCCCAACACTGAGTCACATGTTATTATTATTATTATTATTATTATTATTATTATTATTATTATTATTATTATTATTATTATTATTATTATTATTATTTGTTGGGTTTAACGTGCCAAAACCACAATATGTTTATGACAGACGCCGTAGTCAAGGGCTCCGGAAATTTCGACCACCTGGTTTTTTTTAACGTGCACCTAAATCTACTCACATGGGCCTAAAGCATTATTCCCTCCATCGAAAATACGGCCGCCGCGGCGGGGATTTGATTCTGCAACCTGCGCGCCAGACGTGGTATGTTCTGTGGTACCTGAAGGCGACTCACTTGAATTGGCCCAGAAGTATGTATACCAAGTATTGTACAAATGGCTTACGAATTCAACGTTGACTCATATCAGGTGTATCTCTGACTTTTTTTATGCTCAATTTGATGTAAAGGAGAGAGTGAGAGAGTGGGTGAGGGGGAGCAAACTAAACAATTACTACTTATCCTCCTGGTATTGTTTGTTTTCTTTTTATTGTTTGCAGTCTAAAACTTCGACATTGTGATCAGCGGGTGTGAAAGATTTCCACTAAATGAAGAACGCTTGCGAATATTAATTTTATGTTTAGCTCTTTAACGCTTGGGCCAGATTCACACCTTGAAAGGACATTGGCTGGTGAAAGGTTGGTAAGTATGGTATTAAGAACGAAATATTGGTCGACTCCAAACAGTTAGAGCCATGTCATCAGCCTAATGACTGTTATCGTAACGATAAGTGTAATAAACCAGGCGCAGGACTATACGGAGAACCAATAAAACCAATGCCAAGTAATTTTTTTGTTGTTTTTAACCGAGTTTAAAACGCACCTATTTACGTAGAACGTATGCTTGATGCAAATTCAGCGTGACTGGCCAGCACTGCATGGTAGTCCGGCTCTGTTCAGGATCGGTTACGTCAACGCAGAGTTGCCGCTAAATTACCGCACGTATTGTTTTACGGGGATTTCTACTCGTGAAACTGTTATTAGCACCTTTTACTCAAGGTTAAAGTCCTGTGCAAGGAATGCGTCACACGAATCTTCCTTAAGAGGTTAATCAGCTATATCCCTCTACTGAAGAGAGACAGTCGATTACTCAAACGGCTAGTTTTTGAACTATACTGATTGTCTACATTCCAGGACAACTGCATAGGCAAAGCTTTATGCGCTAGTACAAGGGCTTACTCACACTGGCGACTGTATGCTCGAATGAGTTAGTCCCTAGGCGACTACGGTCACAAATAACCACTTTGGTCACAGAATGGCTACTTCGGCTCAGTAGTGCGACTGGAGTGGTAAACCTGTGAGCCAAAGACGCTGGAACAAAACGTCTGCCTATAATGCAGGACGATGGCATTACGGGTACACTTGAACTCTGTGTTGCGACGGGTATAGAGCACACTATAGGACAGATACCCTGGAAGCTAAGCCAGGGGTCTTAAACAGGCGGCCCGCGAACCTCTCGCTTGCACCCCGTGACCCACCCATGATTGTCTTCGCCGCAAATTTTTTTTATTATCTTAATAAATATCCACGTGGGCTGCATAGGCATTACTGTTGCGAAGCATTATTTTTGTCAAGCACCTCATGTGGTCACATCGTGTTGAAGCATGAACATTAAACAAAAGAACTATGTTTCTGAATCAAGGTTCACTTATTAGTCATTTAGGTGACCGCTATCGACATGTTGTTGGAATCCCGGCGCGAAATCTACTTCAAAAATGACCCGTACATGAGAAATGAGACAGTTTTCTTTTTTACCACATAGTGAAATTGCCTGACAATTTGTACAAACTCTCCCTCCTCCCGCATACGCTTTTAGCTCCTTCCCTGTCCCGACAATTGCAGAACTAAATTGCGTCAGTCAGACCCGCTGGCTAACGTGAGTTTGAGACCTGCGCAATAGGTTATCCCCCGCCAATCACAGCACAGTCGTGCCGTACGGCCCTGAGTCCCCGACGACTTGGTGTTTTAGCAGAAATCGTAGAACGTGCGCGATGCCCGTAATGAAAAAAAACGAAACTTTCCTTAAGAGCAATCGAAAAGTAACGCAATGGCTGAAACAAGTGCCTTTGAAAGAAACTTCAATTAGCAACTTTGGGTTTTCCTTGTGTCAGTCTACGATACTCTCAATGAGCGAAAAACATGGCGAGGGCCTTCAAGTAGCACTCCAGTAAACGACCTTTTAAACGATCACCGTCTTGAAAGCAAAGTCTCGTTACAGCCTTCGCTACCTGAAAACATCGAGGAGGTGTTTATGGGAAGGCTCTTGGTGATGGCACGGTTTTCATTGAAACTGCCTAATGACCCAGAGGGAGGACAACTTGTAGCTGCGGCCTTCTTACTAGCTTCAGTGCATCAAAACTTCAATAAAAGCCGAGCGCTAACGCTAAGCGAGGTTCGCCCTCCGTTTAACCTCCGTGATATAAAAAAAAGAAAGCACTCTATATTCACTATTGAACAAGGCCAACAGAAAGGTCTTCATATCAGTTTGTTACAGATAAAAAGATGCATCCTGGTTGCTCTGTCTTTACAAACGCCTTCAAGAACCTGACACGGAAAGTGTAGGCAAAGAGACTTACCAGCTCGTGAAGTACCAAAGACTTTCATGTAAGAAAGAAACTGTAAAAAAATTGGTAGAGAGGAGTGTCTAACTTTTTTTTAGTTCACACAGAGCTTTAGCTAGTAGCAAACGCTTGTACAGAAAACGCCAACTATTCGAAAGGTTGCCATGGGAACAACAGATTTTACGCAGCGCCGAGAGCCCCCACAAACTCCGTGTGACATTAAAACACCCTGAATATAAAAATGCGTTAAAGTGAAAGGAGGATCTCCGTTATACGATGAAGGCCCTGTAAAAATAAACCAATAACAAAATAAATAACGTGAAACCGAGTCGCCATCCTCGAGGGATCCATTCGTAGACGCTTTCCAGAGAAAAAGAAAAATAAACTTTGAAAGTCAAGGAAGTGGTTTAGAAGAGAAGGGTTAGGAAGGGATAGATAGGTGGGAAGGAGTGTTTCTTGGGCGTGACGCAGTCTATGCTTCTTCGCTTCTCAGGTAGGAGAGGAGGAGTCGATGGTGAGGGCTTCTCGGCTAAAACTGGCGCACGCTAAAGGAGCACTCTCAGCGTGTAAGGTGGAACTGATAGATGCGCCTGGCTGAGTCCATGCTATATGACCGGCCTTAGAAAAGCAAAGCAGAGTCCAGTCCAAGATTTACGGCAAAAATGGCCGTGATGTTTTTGTGCTTTTGTACTTTCTTTTTGCCAGTGATAACCAAGGAGGAAAAGGGCATGACGGTGGCTGGAAGGAAGCTTTGAATTGCGGTGAAAGCGCCGAGATGCTATCGGGGCTCCCTGCAGGAAAGCAGTCTGATAACACTGATGAGAAGAAAGAGCAACGTGCGTGGGATGCCGTGGCTCCAGTGGCGAAATAATCAAAAAGAAAGGGCCACGATGGGTACTGTTGTCTTTCCGAGTGGTACGTACGTTCAGGGTTCTCATACATCTTCTCAATTTTTTCCTGCTAATGACGCTTAGGATTGTTAGATGTAAACAGACATCTGTGCGATATATATATGCGCATCTACTTTCATATATATATATATATATATATATATATATATATATATATATATATATATATATATATATATATATATATCTTCTTACAGGGCACTTTATTTTTAAAGTGGACTGCGCAATGGTAATTGGCACTTACCAAACATAGAATTTATTACTTCGGCTGTAGAAACTTTCGCAAAGACAAAGTGTACCTAATATAATAACAGGTATATGGAAGATTTCATTGAAATATTACACATATAGACTTCCAATAATCTAAAATGATAGTATCGATGTTTTTTTTTCCTCTCCTGCCATCTAGTTATCTTTTTACATCTCGTTTTGTACCCCACATGAAGGGTTATAGACAGGACCAAGTCTGTGAAGCCTATCTATCTATCTATCTATCTATCTATCTATCTATCTATCTATCTATCTATCTATCTATCTATCTATCTATCTGGCGCATGTGATTGCTCTTATGAATAAAGATGTGCGAGTTCTGCACTTGGTGTTTTAGTTTGAGAAAAATAAATAACGACCACCATTAAAAAGTTCACGCGTGCCCAGATTTTGAGGTTTATTGTAAAAAACGTATTATTTACGTAATATAATCTGTTCTCAATCAATTCTAATTTTAGTTTTTTTCTTGTTTACGAGCTGAAGTTATTGCAATTATACATGGTGCATGATTCTGAGTCATTCATTCACTTTCATAGCATTTTGTTCCTAATTTACCCTCATTCATCACAGTTATTTTTTTTGTGAATTTATGACCATGTCAGTGTATGTGTCTAAAAAATAGATCATTTTACGAGCCTTTTTATACTATCCCTTATATTTTCCCAATGCGCCAAAGGGTGCACTTCTTGCGATAATCATTATTTTTGCTCCTCGTACCGGTACCGAAAAAACGTTAGCGGGCAAATACCAGAAACGATTCGCGGGCTTGTACAAGACAAACAAGGGAGCAGAAGCAACACCACGAAAGCATCGCGCCCAACGTGAGCACCGCAGCATTGCGCCGCCTTTTGCGTCTCTCAGAGCTCAACCTCGCAAAGCGCGTAAATGATCTCATTAGCAGCTGCTAATAGCTAACGAACACAGCGACCTCTCGTGCAACGACAGGTCGAGTGGCCAAGCTTTCAGCCTGTTCGCGCGGTCACGCCCGCAAGTGTGAGGTGAACAAGGGAATGACATGTCGTTCTTTCCGCAGGTGTGTGGGGCATACAAGTGAGAGATTGAGTGAGGTGCAGCCTGTAGTCGTTGTTACTTCGGGTAATAATTCTTTGCGTATGAGATGTTCATATTTGGTTTTAACGAGAACGTTAGCTACTCTCGTAATTGTGTTGATTGAAGTTGGTTATTCAAGCTAACGAAGACATGGTTGCACAGCTTTCATGTTCTTTCGTGAGAACCAGATCTTATCTCCTAGATGGTAATCATGTTAACTATTGCTTAAACATTAGTGCAAAAATATTAAATATTTCCTTGTGTATATCGGCGAAAGCCGGAGAGCGGGAAGGGGGGGGGGGAGAAAGAAGCGGTCATGTTTTTCACATGAATTCACTTGTAGTAGAGCACACACATAAAATGGGACACATGAAAACAACTTAGCGAAATGATAACCTTCAAAGCAAAAGCTTACATTTGCTCTCACTGTACTCATTTTTCACTTTTATAAATAACGTAGGCGTGCGAGAAATGGAGTTTGGAATAACTTCATATGACGACTAACATAGGGGCCACAATGATACTGGGATTGCAGTTCATAAAACTCAAAACTCACTTCGTGTTCATTATCCTCAGCCTCCCCATTTCTAGAAGAAGGATAAACTTCCCCCCACCACTAAGCTGTTCGTCTTAATTCATATGCTGCAGCACTGCAATCGACTGAGAACGTGCAGTTATGGTATTGCGTCAAGCTTCACTATATAGGAAACGCAATGCGTGTATCTAACTTCGCCGAGCTATGTCTTACAAGAAGCCTGGTCACCGGTTGTATTACTTGGTGCGTTACCAAGTAAACAGCAGCCCTTCATCTTCAGGTTTTATATACATTTCAAAATGCTCCCGCGTGTGCCGTTCGATCAGTCGATAAGTCGAACGTACAAAATACTAGGTTGAGATGTCTCACTTTAGCCGTACCTTAGAGCCAACAGGAAGAGACCCGTCCTCGCTAGTCATATGACAAACATCTGGATTGGCTCCACTTTTGTGTCAGAAGCCTGAACTTTTGAAACTTCATTCATAAATATTGTGACATACATTTCTTGCATGGTTGTTGAACAATCAGAGGGCCCAAAACAAAAACTGTCCGGGGGACCTCCTAACAAAAAGTAAACTGTGATTTAGTTTATCAGTTCAGAGTGAAAAACAAGCCTAGAATGCGAAGGCTTTTTTTAAACCACGTTCTCTTATACTTTATGCTACGCCAAAAAAGAAAATAGGTCGGTAGGATCGACCTTTCTAGCGCACTAAAGCTAAGATCCACCCTTCCTAAGGGAGGAGGAATGTATGAATATAAAAATAATCAATTAAATCTCCCTGCACTTCTGCGTTTCATATGAGCTTACAAATCAAGCACCTCTTCAATATGCTGTTAATCCCCCGTCTTTTAAAAAAATACCTAAAGCTGAAAAATTAAGAAAACTTCGCTGGCAGGACACCATTTTTTTATTATTGTTACTAACATAGTGGTTCAGTTGCAGGGGATCATTATCCAGTTTCCTACCCTGTCTGGTCTTCGAGTCGCAAGAAACTACTAAGTCAGTCCACATTTGCGGCAAGATAATTACAATAGTCATGCCATAGAACGTAAAAAAAAACATTCATCCCTCATGTGACATTTTTCACAGTCACGCGCACCAAAGACCACTGCTCTAGACTATCGTAGCTACCGCGCACATCCCTCCCTCAACGTGAGCCATCATTCTTTTTTCACAGGTTGTGCGTCGACGCTTCGGCCGTAATGTGACATATTCGGACAAACCACGCAGTCAGGTACACCAGCTGGACGCTGCCAACGGGCCTGAAAGTGTCATGGATACAGTGTTCTGCAAGTGCCTACTGTGGACTCTAGTATGTTTGCAACTCCTTTTCGGTAAGTCCCGCGAAAAATATTCGGTTTCTGGAAGGGAAAGTGTGCTTCTTTAACAAATAAAATTATTGACTAGGCAGTTCAGAGATAAATGCGAAGATCATCACACAACGTCGATGCCGTTTTTTTTTTGTTTTGCGCAAATGTGTATCGGTGCAGTACGTGTCAAAAAACAGTTGGTGGCTCGTTTGCTGGATTTCGTGCCGAACGGTTGTGTCACCCGCAATCTCCGACGTCAGCGAGGCTCTCGCCGATTGGCGCGCCGTCCACGATCTCATCACGCCATGTAGCTCTCACCGAGTGGTGCACTGTCCTCGGTGAGACCTTGTCATCCATCTTTCATATCTCAATATTCTTTTTGTCGCTCTTGGGCGGCGAGTGCTCTCTCTCTCCTTTACTTTACTATTATCCTTTCTATCCCCATTCTCCCAATCCCTGCAAGGCACTGCACCGTGTCGCCAATGAGGCAGACAGAAATTAGTTGTCTTTTTCCCTTCTTCAAAAACAACATTGTCATTCAGGAAACAGCGCCAAGAATAGAAGTGTTCGGCCCATATCTCTGACGACTGAGCACCTTCTAATGCACGTCAGAACATTCATACGTATATAAATGATAGCGTATTGCTCACGCACAGCCCCGTCTCTACTGCAGACCTGTGATCACGGGGAAACGCAAACGACTACATAAAAGAGGAAAAGATTGTCTCTCAACTACGGTGATAAACAACAGGGGCCTAAGGTGTGGTACAATAAAATGTAGAGATTCCGGATGAGTCGATCTTAACAATCAGAAGGATGTGAACCACTTCTTTGTCGGCACAGAAATACAGAGACTCCCTGAAGCTTCGCAAGCCCTACGGACCGACTTGACTTGATCGTCTTCTGAAGCAGCTTCGCAGCGTTAGTAGGCAGATTTTTTTTTTATCAGAACGTGGGTGGGGCAGGGGATTCAACCAATCTTTATGAATGTGCGTTCGTATCTTTGTATGTGTGCGTCCACATATACACATATGAAGTTGAAAGAAAATAGCGGTGAATTTGAATCCTTTTAGCAAGGCCCCTCCACCCCTGGCAGTGGCAAACCCCATGGGGTGTGTCGAAACTGGTTTTAGTGTGCTACTACGTTTTTTTTTATTGTTCATTTTAGAGTACCGTTAAGTATTATTCTTTTTTTTTTCGTCTGCAGAACTAATTGATATGGAGTACCCGAGGCACTATGAACCTCAGCCTCTCCACAGCAAAACACTTAGAACAGAACGGAAACCGTGTGAGCTGCATGTTAATAAGTGTACGCATAAGATTTCAGCCATATCATATTGCATTGTCAGAGTTAGGCGCGGCACCGCTTGCCGAAGCCTTTAATTAGAACTCTCCACTTTAAGTCACCTACTGGTCAACAGCCACAACTGCACCACAATTCAGCATTCGAGGTCATCAGCCGCAAGTGATAAGGTATGGACGGGAGCATTGAACTCCCGCTGTACTTCGTAAGACCTTCATAGCATTCTCCTGCACACGCTTACCTGCAGAGCAGTCGGTGAAACCGACAGTTGAGCACGTTAGTTCTTTATAGTAGTCTGCAACAGGAAGGGGTATTTGTCCTACCAGCTTAAACAAAAAGGTCGCAAAATAGAAATCTAGCCAACAAATTCGCAATGACAGGATTCAGTATAAACATCAATAATAAGTGAGCACGAATGATAAATGAGCGAGCGGAAGAAGACGGAAGGGCTCCCGAATCAATTTTCGTTCCGTTACTAACCTCTCGCCGTTCCTTTTGCGTGCATACAGAAAGCCCAGTTTTGTTAGCGCAGTGCGGCGTCTTGATGAGGAACCCAGAATATGGTTATGCATGTCTGATTAAGTCGGTCACGTTCCATTCAATCGTAACGAAGTAACAAAAGCAGCCATCACGTTCACCGGATAACTAACGTCCATGCGCTAGAGTTGGCACACAGAGAAAAGATTATGAAACAGTGATGACTCTCGGCGAAAGACTTTGCCATAACAAAAAAAATAAGTCTCCTGTCTGGTCTCGGAATAAATTATGCAGCTTCTTCCAGCACCAACGAGCGACGATGCTTTTTTCTTCTATCAACCCACCCGCACTCTGCCAGTGATTTGATTCTTCCCACACGTGGAAGGAAACGGTGCTTTGTGGGCTATGCATAAAACAAATAATATATGTTATAATAATTACACAGAGTAGCGTTCATTGAATTACAATTGCATGCAAGAAATTCCTGAGCATGATGCGCCGGCTTTCCTATACATTTCAATGCCATATGACAAGCCCATTTACTCTTCACATATCATTGGTGAAGGCTTATATCTGTACAGTGGTAAATTGTGTGTGTGTGTGTGTGTGTGTGTGTGTGTGTGTGTGTGTGTGTGTGTGTGTGTGTGTGTGTGTGTGTGTGTGTGTGTGTGTGTGTGTGTGTGTGTGTGTGTGTGTGTTTAGCGCTGAATTATTCAATACCTTTTTACGCATTCCAAGTTTCGAGAACCGTTTGAAAATGTTTTGTTCGTATTATTTACATTATATTTGCTAGAAAGGAGGTTGTGTCATACCTTTATTGTTTTTTTCTAATTATTGCACCTTTGGCTTTTAAATGTGAAGCATTTCTTAGCAAGCTTCGGCGACTTTGAACGTATCTTTCTTTCTATCTATCTATCTATCTATCTATCTATCTATCTATCTATCTAATCTATCCATCCAACCAGCCGCCTACTTCTCTTGGCTCTAACATACCGGGCAATAGCACATGGTTAACTTCGCTGTCTTCCTTTTTTCTCGTTTCTTTCTGCCCGTTTTGATGATAGTATTAATACCAAAATTGGTATGGCATAACATGACTGTATGACGAACATAATTGACTAAGGAAGGAAAGAAGCAACAAAAAGGAAGAAGGCAGGGAGGTTAACCAGAAAGACATCCGGTTGGCTACCCTACACTGGGGGATTAGGGAAGGGGACAAGAAAGACGAGAAAGAGGGAAGAGAGGAGAAAAGGGGGTGGGGGAGAGACTGACAGTAATTTCACTGCAGCGTGTAGAACTCTACCGCATGTCAGAGGCGTTCACACAAGCCTGTCTTTCTCAGGAAACACAGCAGGGCTTTCACTGCCTTGTGGGCTGTCGAGGCATGTGTACGTTGCTGTAATAGCACCTGCACTCAGAGGCCGATGATCCAGTCGCCGCATTGCGTTGGCAAGTACTTGTCTATCTGAGGCAAATCGAGGACAATGGCACAGCAGGTGTTCGATATTTTCGTCGGTGCCGCCAACATCGCACGCCGCACTGTCAGTAATTCCGATTAACGTGGTATAAGCTTTCGTGAAAGCAACTCCCAGCCAAAGGCGATAGAGAAGCGAAGCTGCACGTCGATGTAGGCCGGGTGGAGGCCGGAGTTGTAGTGAAGGGTCAAGCTCGTGCAGTCGTGTACGTCGTATGCTTGGTGTGTTCCACTCAGCCAGTGTGAGACTGCGGGCCAGTTCACGAATCTGCCTCGCCGCATCCGCTCTTGAAAGCGGAATCGGAACGCTGTTCGCTTCTTTATGTGACGTGCGAGCAGCATCACCTGCAGAATCATTGCCGCCTATACCACAATGCCCAGGTAACCACTGAAAGACGATGTCATGGCCTTTTTGTATTAAAAGGTGGTGAAGTTTCACGCTTCGGTAGGTCAACTGGTCGTGGCATCCGCGTCGGAGAACTGATATAAGGCACTGTAACGCTGGTTTTGAGTCAAAAAACACAGCCCATTTACCTGGTCTTTCTTCTGAATCGATGTGTTCCAGTGCATTGTGCAGAGCCTCGAGTTCTGCCGTCGTTGAAGTTGTCACATGTGAAGTCTTAAAACACCGAGTTACCCCTTGTGATGGTATAACCACTGCTCCACCTGAACTAGACGGCGTAGTAGAGCCATCCGTGTAAATGTGCACGTGGTTACTGTAGTTTTCTTCCAGTAGCAATAGACTCAGTTGTTTCAGGGCATGTGTCGGTAAGTCCGATTTTCTCCTCATTCCTGGAATCATTAAATGAACTCGCGGCCGGCTAAAGCTCCAAGGAGGAAGCAGTGGCTTTGATGCAGGTGCGTATGTCTCAGCAAACGATGAACGATGCTTGTAGACAATAGTGCCGTATGTCGTGCGGGGCCTTTCAGCAGCTAGGCTCGCCAGGTGGTGAGAAGGGGTCCTGGCATAATGCCTGAGGTGCATGCGCATTGTCTCGGTAATAATATGCGTATTTATCGAGTGATCTTGAGCGATGGCAATGGTTTCAGCCGTTGAAGCACTGCGGGGTATTCCAAGGCATATCTTAAGTGCTTGGGCTTGAATGCTCTGAATTGCCCGCAGGTTGGTCTTGCCGGTGTTAGATATTGCAGGTAAGCTGTACCGTAAGAATCCGATAAACAGCACTCTGTACAGCTGTAGCATGAATGGTATGGGCACTCCCCAATTCTTTCCTGCAAGGAATTTTAACATGTGGCATGTTGCGATCAGCCGCTTCTTCATATAGTTCACGTGTGGAGTCCACAACAGGTTTCTATCTATTATGACTACCAAGAACCTGTGGCTTCTGCTGAACGATATGTATTCTTCATTAATCGATATACTGTAAGCAGACATTGGTTTCCGCGTGAACGCTACCGCTGCACATTTTCCGCTGGACACCTCGAGGCCTTGTTTACGAAGATAGCATGACGTCGTTGTAGCAGCCTTCTGAAGGCGAGCGTGAAGCTGAGGCCTTGTCACACCTGATGTCCAAATGCAGATGTCATCAGCATAGACAGAAAGTTCTAAAGTGCTAGGTAGCTGCTCGACTAGACCAATGAGAGTTAGGTTGAAAAGGGTAGGGCTTAGCACTCTTCCCTGAGGAACTCCTCGGCTGCTGTAATAATCAGGTGTTGGGCCATTCGCTGTCATCAAGTAAAATGATCTCAGCTGTAAGTAGCTGTACACCCACATATATACCTTGCCACCAAGACCTACTGTTTCCAAAGCACTAAGGATGGCTTCATGGGTGACATTGTCGTGCGCCCCCTTAACGTCTAGAAACAGGGCGGCGCACAGTCTCTTACAAGCTTTCTGGTGTTGAACATATGTCACCAGATCAACAACGTTGTCGATTGACGAATGACCGCGCCTCAATCCGGTCATGGATACTGGATAGATTTCGTAGTGCTCTAAATACCACTCCATTCGTGTTAGAATCATTCGTTCCATTGTTTTTCCCACACAACTGGCAAGTGCAATAGGACGGTATGAGGCAATATCCAAAGGAGATTTACCAGCCTTTAGAAGTGGAATGAGGCGACGTGACTTCCATGCCTGGGGAACCGTACCAGTCTGCCAGAAGTCGTTGTATAGGCATAAGAGTACCTTCGTAGCTTCGTCTCCAAGATTACAAAGGGCACGATAGGTAATGCCGTCAGGACCGGGTGCTGAAGAACGTCTGCACAGAGCCAGTGCCGCCTCTAGCTCATCCATAGAAAACTGGTATTCCATACGGGGATCACGTGAGGGCGGTGGGTTGTCAAATGTTCCCGTTCTTGATACTGTGAAATTGGAATCACCGGCAATTCTTCTACAGAAAGATTCTGCGACGTCAATCTCTCTGCATCGAATTGACTAATCATAACACTAAAATTGTGACATTATTGTCATGAATGTTATGATTTACATTTCATTGTCTTGCTGCTCTTGCGGTGGTTTCATTCACATGATATGTTGCAAAACCAGTATGGTATGACATGACTGCATGGCGAACACAAGTGACAGACCCTAACATGAAAATCATGACATGCTTGTCATGTATCAACTTGACTACATTCCAATCTTATGATACGCTCGCGTCCGTTTCACTAGCTTCACATATACCAAATATGGTATTACGTGACGTGAAAAAATGACAAAGAGAAATGACAGGTCCAAACATGATAATACTGATATGCGCGTCATGTAAAACATTACTACATGCTACGTTCATAGCGCGCACACGGCCGTTTTAGTAGCTCCACTAAATTTTGTATTACGTGACGTGAATAGAAGATGGCGGTAAATGACAAGTCCAAATATGATAATCATGGTATGCGTGTCATGTAAAACTTGATCAGGTGACGGGAATAGAATATGAAGGTAAATTACACGTCCAAACATAATAATCATGACATGGAAGTGATGTACGGCATAATTTACTCCTACCTCGTAACATTGTGCCAATTTTAAAGTGGCATATCAACCATCCTCAGTCATGCTTCGCATAGCATCGATTCCCACTGTACGTAGAATTTGCTTTTTTTTATTTAGTGCATTACCTTTTGTCCTTAGTTTATATAACCCCTTAAAACTTGTAGCCTCTGTTCAAAGCTTTTATTTATTTTTTTCATACATTGTCAACTAATACTTATAACCCCAGTTCTATAGACACTTCTTGTGCCCTTTCGGTGAAAGATTTCAGCTTGCTTGCTCCCTCCACTCTTTATTATCTTCCACTCTATCTCATATTTATGCATTTTATAAGTAGTATAATGACATCGTCACAGTAACAATAGTAAAAATGATGATGACAATGGTAATGACACTTATAATTGCACCAAGTTTTGTCCATACCCTCCACAGCCCTGCCATATCGACCAACATATTTTTCAACATGGACACCAGACTGTTGGGACTGCCAAGCGTTTTATCACTCTGAAATATTATCTAGAATTTGTCACACGGAATAAGCTATACATACCGATGATTTTTGAATCAATATTGCAGAATGGCTGACAATGCGTTTTGAGTGGAACAGTTTGGATTATTTTGTTTCTGCGCGCAAAACTTTCATAAGTTCATATCAACGTGTAAAGGCCTTTGAATGAAGGCTGCAGATTGGCAAGCCCTCACGGACGTGAAGTGTTCTTGAACAAATGGCCCTTTTTTTCTCTATTATGAAGGCGAGAGCCTTATAAGTCTCATCGACAACGTAAAGTGGCCGTTGGCGTCGGTGTTGTCGTCATGACTTCAAATGTCTCCAAAGTTGTGCCGTAATCGTGATGCCACTGTGAGGTCATATAATGGCGTCCTCACAAGACATCATCGCTTGGTGAAAGGTGGCGAGTGACGCAAAAAAATGTTCGCGTAATGACTTCGCTTTGACGCCGTCATGACTTCAAGTGTCACCAAAAGTATTGACGTCATTGTGACATCACTGTACCATCACATTATGGCGACATCACAAGACGTCATCGCTTGAGCAAAGGTGTGCGGCTACCGGGGGTACGGCGAAATCACATCGGCTTTCGCCTTAGAGTAACTTTTGGCAAATACGTATATACCATGCAACTTTTTCGCTACGGCAAGACGCCGCGTAGTTACCAAATAAGTTGTACGGGGTCAACATGCCCGTCAGTTCAATCGCTTCGAGACAATTTAGCTAATTTGGCTAGTAAAAAATATTATCTAGAGGAATCCATTTTGTGACAGCAGGCGTTGGCTCTAGCATTGTTCGCATTTCACGGTTTTCTAATTCTATAAACAAAACATAACTTGGTTACTCGATATTTATTAGGCGTGTTTTTTTACAGGCAATTACGTTAGAGCTCGTGCATAAATTTAACGTGTGTCCATGGACAAAATACCGAGCAGCAAATCTTCTCGAATTGCGAGAGGAAGAAAACAGTTTACGTTCGTGGTGCAGCGGTACCGCTACGTTGCGCTGTCAAGGCGACTGCCTACTTATTTTCTTGCCTGTCAACAAATTGACCCATCTCTTTCGCAGCTACGACCGTGTTCCTAAAACGTCTCTAAAGCCTCGCGGACAGGAACAAACACCCTCTCAATTGACCCTTCGAAGAAAGAAGGACGATAAAAAAAGAAAAAGAAGAAGCATTTTCGCTGAGGACCGGCACAGTGTTATGTGACGGGTCTACCGTCAGGCTACGCCAAATCTGGGCCAAGCTTTTCATTGCTTCAAGGCCCAAGAGAATGGAGGTGACCGGGGGTGACGTTTGAGTAGTCGGAGCAAGCGCACGTCTTTATTCACATATTGTAAGGTCGGTGGTGTGGGAAAGATTTCTTTTTTAAGCAAAACTGAATGAACAAGCGATGGCTAAAGATGTATTGAGCAAACTTTTGGGGAGATTTGAACTTCACTTTCCAGGCGTTGAAAAGTTAACACGCAATGTCATTGACTCCTTCTCCTTTTGTGATTGACATTTATCGGCTAGTGCGCCTCGCCGGTTATCGCTTAGCCTGTGTTCTTAATGCTATTCTTTCCTCGCTGAAGTATATCCTCACCACACGTTTAAAGCGCTATTGTATGAAACAACTTAAATGGGTACTGAGCTAATGGGCTTGGTGGAGAAACAAATTCTACGAACAGGAAACACTGCGGGGAACAGTTGGGCCAAGTATTGTATAGTCGCATGTGGCACGTAAAGTTTACAAGGGTAGCGTGACGTTGCCCGTAAAGTTTACAAAAGTAGCGTGACGTTCGAAACTAATTGGGCAAAAGAAGCAGAAAAGCAGCATTGCTGAAAAAGTAGTGCGGTGATAAATTCTATAGAACATGCGTGCAATCTGAGTTGAGCGGACGACAACAGTGAAAAGTTTATTGATTGATATGTGGGGTTTAACGTCCCAAAACCACCATATGATTATGAGAGACGCCGTAGTGGAGGGCTCTGGAGATTTCGACCACCTGGGGTTCTTTAACGTGCACCCAAATCTGAGCACACGGGCCTACAACATTTCCGCCTCCATCAGAAATGCAGCCACCGCAGCCGGGATTCGAACCCGCGACCTGCGGGTCAGTAGCTCAGTACCTTAGCCACTAGACCACCGCGGCGGGGCACGCCACGAAGGTTCATCACCATGCCACGCGGTAGCATGTGGGTTCATCGCGCGTATGCAGAATATCGTTCCCCGACGCCATCACGTGATTTCTGAGAAAGTGTAACGGCGAGAGACCGTGGCACATTTGCACAGCGCGAGACTGCGAGTAGTTATGGCGCAACTACGGAAGTAGAGACAAGGACAGGAAAGAGCGCTGTCCTAGTCTCTTGTTCCGTAGTTACGCCGTAACTACTCGTAGTCTTGCGCTGTCCAAATATGTTGATCACCAATCACCAACTAGTCCAAGCATCTGCCTTATCGTGAGGCCACAGCCACTTAGGCAGGCCCCACCGTGCTAGCACGTGCCAGCGCGTTTTCCCTAAAGCCCCTGTAACTTCGAAGTTTTGGGGGCCTTAGTTCTGACTAGGCTACCACACGTTGGTTCATCGCGCGCCTCCAGAATCACGTTTCCCGATGTCATTACATTATTGCTGAGAAAGTGTAAGGGGGAGAGGACACAGCGTCTTTTTCAGCCCCTTACACAGGCCGGAAAGCGGTAGCGCGTGAGCGCGTTCCGGCAGTGCTTGGGCCAGCTGTTGCGCATGCGCATTAACGGTGGTCACGCCGCATACCAAATCGAACTCCGCCATAAGCTGCTTCGCATTTAAAAGTGAAAGAGAGAAGTAGAGCACTGCAGGCACAAAGGAGTACTTTTTTTTCTTTATTTAAGGCACAAAGGAGTACAGCATGCTCATTTGCGCAAGCATGTGTGTATCCGCCTTTGAAGGGGAAAATGTACCACCTTCTGGAGTTTCACAGGACATACACTCCTCTCACCGTTCCATGTAAAAAGTATGAGTAGAGCGGCTACCGCATTGGTGATCGAGGGGCCACTACCACGACATCAAAACTTACAAAGGTCAGTGCTACAAAGGTCAGCACAAAAGTCGGTGATTTATTTTGATATAAAATACAAACGAGAAATATGGAGGAAAAATTAACGCGACAAGAAAATGTGCAACATACATATAAATAAAAAAAGACGTTGCAAAATAAACAAAGTTATCCCAGGTAAATAACGTTGGCTTGAGTTCTTTGACTACAAGCAAACAATCCATGCCTACGTTGGTGATTAAAATCAATGCAATATTCCGCTGTACCCACCGAGCGTGCCGCCATCTCAACTTCATTAACGGCTCAGTGCTCTCCCATAGTTGAGTACGAAGTACTCGAAATTGTCAAAAAAAAATTTTTCTAGACACTTGTTGGGAACCTCGCTGGGCGTAACCTCCTTGGCATTATCAAAGTAAGTGTGAGGCCCATGGGACGGCTTTGTGCCCTCCCATTGTAGAGTACCTAGTACTCTGAATCGGTACCCACTTTTCTAAACGCACAGGTTCACAGGACGGCTTTCTGTTCTCCCACAGTAAAATTCAAAGCACTCTAAATTGATGACCACTTGTTCTGAAAACAAAGTCATTAACCACTTCAAAACGCAAAGGTTTTCTGGCAAACATGCTGCTCTCTCATGGTAAAGTAACAAGTACTCAAAATCGTTAACCACTTTTTCTAGACGCACGGGTAACGTTTCTGAGCATGCAGCCTACAGTGTTTCAACGAAGTCTGTGTGAAACTACGTCGAGCGTTTGTATAAAAAACACTGACGCAATATTGAAGTTTTAGTGTATAAATGTTTCTAGTGTTTGCATAAACCAGTTCACTAAACTTTCCTTTGCTACCATAGCAAAGTTCAAAGTACTCCCAAACGTCAATCTTTCCCAAACAAGTCTCGTATCGACTGACCTGAGAAGCAGCTGATGGTGATACTGCAAGAACCACTCACTGATAATTGACGCGTAGTGAAGAGGTCATAAATCACGCTAATTTTTTTTCCACGGCTGGGGCTGGACTACCAGTCCCCCTTGGTTAAAAGCGAGTGTCTTCACCACCAGGCCACCTACACATGCTTGCCCAATGCGAACTGAGTTGAAGCATTCAAATTCATTCTGCGGACGATCGAAGAAAACAAGTGGGAAGCTGTGCACTTGTGGTGCGCACCTTACTGCAATATTTTGTTTTCGCAGCTAAAACCGACCTTCTGGACAACTCGTATAAGGCCCATATCTACAAATGCACATTTAAAGGGCCACTCACCAGGTTTGAATTTTTGAGCTGACAAGCTCATTGCGTAGACAAGACGTTGATGATCACGTCTGCCGAACTTTGCAACGCTACGCGCCGCGGAAATGGGCCAAATTTTAAGATGAATGCTGCTCCCCCTCTGCTCTGCTGGCGCACGCGCAGAGAATGAGGACATGACGTAGGCGTAGGAATGGCCCTACGTACACGGCAATGCCGTGACGGTGGTCCTCTACGTAGACGAGTCTGCTCTGACGTTGTCAACAGTATACCACGTGGCATGGCAAAAATTATTTAGCGCAACATGAGTACTTTATTTATTTGTTGCTTTAAGAGATTAATAAAACATGAAATGAATAATAAGACGCAATAAAACATTGTGCGCGCTTTTCCTTTATTTTTTTCCCATGAAATGCTACGAGATGCGAGGCTAATGTGCCAGCGTTTCGCATGCGTTCGTGTCCCTGGGGTCAGCGCATTGAGCAGACGACCGCTGTGGAACGCTCCTACGCGTTCGCGCACTGATTATGCTCATTTACTCTACCGCGTTTAAGCTAGCGTTTCAAAACCATCCCGCAGAAACAGGCAGAAGACCACAAAATAACACTGGTCAACAAAGCAACGCTCCTCGCGTTCTCAGTGGTTGGACTTCTTTGGACACGTCATGCACACGTCACTTCATGGTTGGGTGCTGGAGAGGGTGGGGAAGAGATTTGGCTTGCGAAGGCTACGCGCAGGAGCGGCAAGGGTTTCGAGTTCGCCTCCTCTCATCCTCGTTTCGCGCCACTTCAAAAAACCTGTTTTCTCCACTCGTGAACTGATTAAAAAAAATTTTGTGGCAAAATGTTCCTCATCGGACACCCAATAACTTCCACTGTCTAACTGAAATTCGGTATGGGGCCTGGTGAGTGGCCCTTTAAGGAAAATTCCAACTTCCACACAGTTTAATTCCGAACACGCATTTCCATGATCGCGTGATGGTCCTTTCATTTTTCCGTTCTAGATGCTCATGAACGCTTTAAACATTAAAGACGCCACGCCGATAGTGCCCTAAATCAGTGCTCTGTGGGGATGACATCAAGTGAAGCTTATATTGTACTGAAGCAATATTCCGGTACGGAAATGACCAAATCCTTGAAACTATACAGTAGAGTGGCCGGACTGGAAAGGCGCGGGAGCGTTTCGTCTTACAGCTTTCGCATTCTTCGCTCGCCTTTCCGTCCGGCCGTCACTATCACGATCGCAAAGTTGAAACGATAAGTTGAAAAATTAAACCCTTCTAATTGCTCAGTTCTTAAGTGTCTCTCTCCTGAAAACGCTTCTCAGAATCGCCATTTCAACAGTCTTACATATAGGTATTACAAGTATGGTCAATGAAAATGTACGAATAAACAAAGCACATCTCCAGCCTTCAACGATGTCTCTGTAACGAGTCCACCCAATTTCTCAGAAACTAGCCAACGCCTTCCCTAAATATAACTGGTGTGCGTCCGTGGGGGATGAGGAGTTTTTTTTTTTTTTTCAAATTCCTCATCACCAGCTACACAAACTTCGTTCGAAGAAAATTTGTCTATGCGGCCGTGCTCGAGTATATTGGCAGACTACCGCTGTTCCATAGTAGGATATTCAATACACCCAATAATTGCCTTCTATTCTAAGACCAAAACATGTGACACCTGGTAAGGGGTACCATACGAGGAAATAGTCTTTGCACACCGCAATCATAGCATAGCTTCCCGCCATGGCGGCCCTCCGTTGAGTAAAGCACAAATGCACATGCGCTCGCTTCAAAAAGCTTTACAGAGACTGCGCTTCCAGTGTATCTGAAGCCTCCTCATACCCGCATCTTCTTCTTTTTTTGCGCTATTATTAACTCCAAACTAGGCAGCCGCCTATTGCCGCAACTGCCTCAAGAGAGAGCAAGGCCAATCAAGCGCATCTGGCAAGCGAGATGGAAGTCTCTAAAACGGAAGAAGTCGTTCTCACGTCGTTCTTGTCGTTTAAAAAGCCACAAATATAGAGAAAGAAAAAAAGAAACACAAGCTAACGTTGCCGTCGATGTGTGTCTGCTGTGTGCATTGTGTGTAAAGCTGCTTCATGTTTGGATCGTTTGAAGGAAGAACGCTTGACAAAAACGCCCATCTGTTCGGGCTCGCGTTCAGGAAGCACTGCGTTGTAAGCGGAAGCCGTGTCGTCTGCTAGCACGCACAGATGCTTCTGGCGTTTGAAAAGTTCTGCGAAAGACCGTGAATCGTTCAAAATCACGCGAGGTATTGGGCCCGAGCCTTTGTTTACCGGTAAAAAGTGTCGGCATTCTGCTGACTAAAGCATAGTTTTTAGAACCTTCCACGTGTGCCACTGACGGTGCCAGGTCAGTAGCAAGCTGTCACCATGGCACTTAGTATATCGCGTTATATATGTATACGCTGAATGCGCTAGAAAGTTATGAGGAATAAGTCGGACGACATTGCGGTCCACAAATCTTATCCGCGGGCTGTCAATTTCAAATTCGACAGGTGCTTTCGTATCTGTGGGCAGGTGGATACGCATTTGACTTGGTCGGTTTATCACCGCTCTTAAAGGCTGTATCTTCCAATGAGTGAGGGATGTTTATTTTCGAAGGGTGCATGTGCATTTAATTTTAAGAGTTCTATGTACCCTACTTTGAAATTGTTACACATCAAGTACCCTGACCTATACCCAAGTAATCTTTGCCCACATTGTGGGGAAATTAGAACATATGCTCTTGCAGCGTGCCAAATTCGCTCAATTATCGAACATCACCACTGCCAGATGTGAGGCGGCAATCCGCAGCTCGTCCTTGGCAGATCAGCTCTGGGTTGTCCACAAAGCCCGCGAGGCGGCTGAGGAGCTCGGCATCTCAGTCCTCACGTGGGAGCTGCTCGCAACACAGTGATCTGTGTTTTGGAGGACCAAATAACAGTTTATCCAATCCAATCACCGCCACATAAGTGCAAAATCACGAGCCGAAGTTTCACAACAAGAATGAGTCTTTTATAGGTTGTGTATAGGCATAGGAGAAGAATATACTAAATGTCTGGTGTGCGTTAAATGCCAGAGTAGTTTGTTACCATCGCGTCGGTGGACGGGGAACCATGGTGAAGTCTAGAAACTCTACAATGTGAGTTATCAACGGGGCCGCTAGGGGTACAAGAAGGTTTAAGAAGGGAGACAGAGAAAGCTTCTTGATGTGGACTTTGCACCTCGATGGTCTATTCAGGAGATTAGACGAATCGCAAACCGTCAGCGATGCATGAACTAAC
This sequence comes from Rhipicephalus microplus, assembly GCF_043290135.1. Classification (NCBI taxonomy): domain Eukaryota; kingdom Metazoa; phylum Arthropoda; class Arachnida; order Ixodida; family Ixodidae; genus Rhipicephalus; species Rhipicephalus microplus. Next base: position 59,273,051 of record NC_134703.1, read on the forward strand.
CCAATGTGCTCGCTTGTATTTTATAGTGTTCATAATGCGCTATACCTTCTACGGCTCAAGTTTTATTGCTAGCACACAATGTCTCTCTGACAAACGTACAAACTAGTGCATCTGACCAAACTCTCGACGTTGATTGTAGGACTTGTACAGGCGTCTTCCAGCTCACAATGCGCTCAAAAGAGCTTCACTGAAAGCCTGTGATGGTAAGCGCCTTGCCTTTGATCCTTAAACGGCTTAGTGCGATTTGGCTCCAGGTGCCCTCCATGACGCGGCTGATCCGTGATATCTGTGACCGCCACGCCTTACAAATAACCCTGTCCCTTAATGATTCCACTTAATACGATAAGGCGGCTTTCGAGTAGCCATCTACTTTCACGGGAAAGATTATACCGCCATTTGGGGAATGGTGAAATGAACACGCCAAGAGAATAATCCTCGACGTTAGCCCACATCGTTATAGGAATAATCTTCGGAATGACACTTGCTTGAACTGCAGGTGAAGGCGTTAATCTGGTCTGTCCAAGCGTGCCACATTATTCGTTATTTGCGTAAGCCTTCATTATTAAACTGCTATGTTTAATGCACATTTAGGTGCTATCATGGGGCGAGAACAAGACTGGTTCACATCAGTGCAATATAAAAAGTTGTGGAACAACTTTTTCTTCGTAGCGTTCCAGATGCAGATAAATTAAATTATGTTATCGTATGTATCACAATTTTTTCGCGAAGTTAAATAAATTAAATAGCAGTGTGATGCGTATGAGCAAATTATGGTGGCTGTCTTCTAAGCAAGCACTGCTCAATCTCACGTGGTCGTAGTATAAACAAGCACTTAGCATAAGGATTTGATTAGGCTAGTATTTAATGAAGATGTTATTGCGAGGGTTCATATAATCATTTTCTTTTAATTTGTCTTTCATTTAGGCAAACGTATGAACCATGAAATTTTCACACCATCATCGTTGCGTCAAGCCAAACAGCCCTAAACTTTTTTTTCATCTTAAACATTTGACAGAAAGCTAATGTAGTATATGCCCATTTTCCCCCATTTCCCCACATGCACTGTAGAGATGACGATCTGGTCCTAAGCTCAAATCATATTCCTTTGTGTGGGACTTCAACCACAAACAGGTACTCTTCGTAAAATTAACGGTCCACTTTTTCAATGAAGCAGCGGCGTTAACCTAGCGGCTGGTACACGCAAGGACGCGCGGCGTCGAAACGACCTACAAGTGCACGTTATAATTAGAAAGCATTGCCTTTTTGCCCAAGCCTAATGGGTAATGACGTTTAGCCATATAAGCACTCTCCGCGCAAGGGTAAAACAGGCGCACGTGCTGACGCTTTCGTTCTGCGCACACAACGAAGCGAGAAGCGTGGTGCACGCGCAATTTACATGCATTTCCGAGTGGCCTGAGCAGGACGAGTCAGCAGCGAGAGCCACGCTGTGCTCTTGCAGAACGCTCCTCCACCTGCGCGAGCTAAACGACGCCGAGCAATCTTCGTTCCATTGCCTACGCCTTTCATGCATCAACGCCACAGCCCTTGCCTCCACTGCGCATACGCTCTGCAGCGCGCTGTAATTAGCGCGTTAAATTAGGCCAATTTTGAGAGTTCGTCGGATGTGGAACAGCAGCAACTGTGGCCCACCTGGCTTTCTGCATTTCGTTAAACTTGTGAACTCCCAAATATCATTAGTCGCGTCACCGCCTTAGTCTTAACGAGCCTTGTGAAGAAAAAAGAATGCGTGCTTTCACGTTGAAATAGCTCAGAAAACATTTGAACTACTTGTGTGTTTGTGTGTTTAGAATGATTGTTTAACGATTTCGAGCACTTCGTACTCAACTATGGGAACAGAAATGGAAACAGAAATTTTATTTTGTAATCACGTTTGGTTCGACAGCCGCATTAGGTTTTGCAAACGTCATGCCAACACTACAAACAAAACTTTGGTGAGGGACATTGTTTTTCTGTCGACAAGATTTTTCTTTAGCTGCTCAAAGCATTCTTAGTTAGATAAGTTTTTTGTTTGTTTGTCTGTATGTTTGTTTGTTTGTTTCTTTGTTTCTTGAGGTTCTAGCCGAGACATGAACCAAAATTGATTTTAATTTAACCAGCACGTGCAAAACAGATACACCAAGCAAGAGAGATAGTTCCCAAAGAATACGCCATACTTCATTGCTATAGTCGAGGGCGTTTGATATAAAAAAAAATCACTCCCCTCCTCCAAGTGCAAATGACTGAACTAAGTGCGATGTTGGGCCACTTGGCGCAGTTTTAGAAGATACGGTTCTCGCACAAGGGGAAAAACACGTACATGCGACATGTACTTTCCTCATCCGCCCGACCCATATTTTATCTTCTGAACAGGTATACTGAGGGAAACGGCTTAGGTCATTTTTACGCGAATAGCAGATGATGAAGAACAGTGGTTCTCATCACATATCCCCAGTCTTACATTCCATACTCAACTAAACTTCTTGCCCCGCCGCGGTGATCTAGTGGCTAGGGTACTCGGCTGCTGACCCGCAGGTCGCGGGTTCGAATCCCGGCTGCGGTGGCTGCATTTCCGATGGAGGCGGAAATGTAGGCCCGTGTGCTCAGATTTGGGTGCACGTTAAAGAACCCCAGGTGGTCGAAATTTCCGGAGCCCTCCACTACGGCGTCTATCATAATCATGTGGTGGTTTTGGGACGTTAAACCCCATATATCAATCACTAAACTTCAGTTGCACTGCCTAGTGTCTACCATTTTTTTTTATAATCACTGCGTCACACGAACCTTTCTTTATGGTACTTAATTCATGAATGTCGTGTTTCTTTTCTCCTGTTTTCCAACCTTCCTGCGGTCACGGCAGTGTAATATCAGTCTCAGGTGATAAGGCAATATTTAATTCCCAAGTCCACCTGTCGTACTTAATGGACGACAATATCAGGGCGTTGTTCCTCATTGTCGAGAGCCTCTGTATTTCTAAATACAGAATGTAAAGGCATATATTTCAATGATCATTCAGCGTATATTTGTATTCTTTATGATACATGTCACAAAAGATCCTCGCTTAGTTAAGTCACACCAGCGACTCTTTGAGGCCTGACAAACAAAAAGAAGTCATGATGATTCTGTCTAAAAAAATTGAACACGGGTCCTTGAACGTAGGCAACATCCAAATAACTATTCTTTTTACCTATATGCAGGATTTTTTTTCTTTTCTACTCCGTGTTGATACATGGCCTACCGATGCGCCTGTACCTCCCCCTAAACCATTATTTTCTTTCACATCGATGCAAATTGCACAACTTCATGACAACTCTTGCGCAAGTGAAGGCCAGTTTTGAGAGGGAGACAGAAAATATTTCTTGTTTCAAGAGTCGGTGTGCTGTCCTTACCCTTGTCAAAACAGAAATCGTTCTTTTGCTGTGACCGTGTCTGCGTCACCGCATTCTCTTGGTCCTCCGCACTCTCGGTATCAAGGTTTTCCGGCTACGGCTCTTCCCCGCTCTGTTCTTAATCGTTTTTGTTTCTTCCGCTGCGTTATGATTCTTGGGTTTGAGTCAAACCATGAAGTATACGTCTGAAAAAGTACACCCTACATTGTATACTGCCTTTATTGTTTAATCCACGAACATTTATTAAAATTGCAATTACTTAAGTGGAATATTGCGACTTCCGCTGCCATGCAATTGATCATTATTTAGCGATCCCTGGAACTTTGTGTATATTCGTATTTTACCACAGGAGCCGACGAAAAATTGTTGAAAAAAGAAAGCACTCTCGAAGGCTTGTTTAGAGCTATTGTGAAACTTATTTCTTCCAACTTTTGTATCCCTCCCACAAGACAAAAAATAGCTAAACTATCAATGATAACCAAACTTCTACGACAGCTAGCGCAATCCACAGTAAGGCAGTAGACTCCAACAAAAATAATCAATTGACTAAAGAGAAAAATAGAAAAAAATATTCTTGTTCTTTAGCAGTAACCCTGATTAAACATAATCTTGCTGTAAACTGGATCGCGGGATTTAGAGTTTTGATTCGCCACAACCTATTGCACTCCTGAGCCTTCTAAAACCAAAATATCAAGAAATGGCTGGTGCTTTCAATTCAGTGCGCGCCAGCAAGTAACCAACCCAAAGTTCACGGCGATCAGCAAAAGTGAGAGGAAATAAATGCCCCCAAAGAGAGAGGGCTGCTCTCAAAATCACTCAAGTGTGGCTCTCGTCCCACTATAAGACTGTGGACTCCGAAGACGAAAACCAAAACTACGAGGCTGATAAGCCAGCGGCAAAGATGGCGTTCTACGCACTTTGCTTTCAGGCTTGCGGCGGCATGTGCGTGCGTGTGTTCTCGGCCACTCACTTCGAGTGGAACTCCAGCGGTGAACCAGCAAGAGCGCACAAATGACGAAAGCGCCTTCCCCATGCTTCTTCGAGGCTACCGCTAGATCTCATCACTGCAGACATATTCAGTGAAGCAGATCAAACGAGATCTGTACAGAAGCAACTTAGAAGCCCTTACAAAGCACTTTGTTGGGTTTGCCCGTAAACCGAGAAAGCGTAAAAGCTTGCCAACTCGCAAAAAATATCGTCTGGTTGCACTTTGAGGATTCCTTCAACGTTCGGCCGTAAAGATGTACACTACTTGCGGTTTGCAACAGGACATTTTCTTATAATGTCTTCAGTACACCACTTCTTGTTGGCAATAACTCGGGATAACCACGTCATGACGCTGAAAAAACGGCCGCTAAAGGTAATGCTGACCCTGATGTACAAACACGTACCACGTATAATAACCTTAGAATAAGAGCCAAGTAATTAATGCACGACGTGCTTGCCCATTGAGCATTCTGTACCCTATGCTAATGCACGCTCTCATATGGCTTCCACTTCATCCTAATTCTTACCCTCCGTCTAAGTAGATTACCTTGTGCGCAACGGACTCGAAAACCAGAGGGAAAGTAGGGATCTCCTTCAGATGCGGTTGGCTTGGTGAGGCGGTTCTTTTGATCCCACCGCTACGCGGAGTAGCAAATCGGTTCCCCTCACCAAGTCAACCTTCCAGCATTTTCTTTTTATCTATTTCTCTTTGTCTGTATTCTAAGCTCTTATTATTTTCTTTTTTTAACAAGGAAGTGGGTTAATTCGTGGCCCATCAAAGTAAAAGATGCACATGATCAGATGGTGGAAAAAAAGTTTCATCAATGAGAGTCAAACCGATGGCCTCTCGGTTCACCACAACAGATGACAAGAACGCCATTCACTGCACTCCGGGCACACACTCTGAAAGCTTTTCAAAGACGTTATTTATTGAAGACGATAGTCTTTCTTGGGGACATTCGACGCAGTGAGTGAGTGAAACAACTTTATTGACGATCCGGCATAAAGGGGGAAGGGGTAGGGGGATTAAAGCAAGACACTAGCGTGCTCGGACGTCCCGGAGCAGCAACCTACTCGCGTCAAACCCGTGGGGGCGCCGCTTTCGGCCGCTGGCGTTCCAGGATGCTAAGCACGTGCTGGACCACGTCTCTTTGATTGCCTGGCTCTCGGCTGATGATTTTGCTGCTGATGGCAGTTGGCATTACTTCTTGGTTACCCGGCGGTGGTGCACAGTCCCAAAGGAGGTGTCTCTGGGTGGCTCGCGCCTTCTTGCAGTGTTGGCATACATCGGTGGTGTAAACCTCCGGGCAAACGTGCTTTGCCCAGACGGGGGTCCATATTGCTTGTACTTGCAGCTGCCGTAGTGTGGCTGCTTCCCTGCGTTGTAGGTCTCGGTGAGGCGGTGGGTAGAGGCATCTGCTCGTTCTGTACCACGGCAGAACGTCGGCGTAGGTTGTGATAAAATACTCTCCGTCTTCGGCATCGGGTCGTTGCGGCTCCGAGGAATGCGTTGACAGAGACCCGCGGCTAGTTAGCGCAAGTGCCTCTGTATCTGCCTCCTCGTTGCGGTTCGGGCCCACGTCCAGCTCCCCGGCGTGCGCAGGGAACCACTTGACGGTAATGTTGGTTTCCGGTCTTGCTATAGTTGAACATACTCTTGCAGTGGTTCCATGGACGTTGTTTGTAGCAAAGTCGACTATTGCCGTCTTCGAGTCACTGAGGACCGTGTGGCAATCCGGGATCGCTAGTGGTAACCAAAGACGGAACGCCGATACCGCACGTGCAGACGCTCAGAGTTTTGGGGCTGCACCTCCAGGACTTGAACCGCAACAATGTGACGGTACAGAAGCTCCACGCAAAGCTCTCGCTGGCCACCCGCCTACTCAAGAAGATGGCCACGTGGTACCAGGGCATGCGAGAAGACAGTCTACTACGACTCACCCAGTCGTTTGCAGTCAGCCACATCTCTTACGTAGCGTCGTTCCACAATTGGAAAGCGGCGGAGAAGATCAAGATTGACGCGATGATCAGAAAGGCGTACAAGATGGCCCTGGGATTATACCCCCACACCAACACGGAACGGATGCTCGCGTTGGGCGTTCACAACATGCTGGAAGATATCGCAGAAGCCCAGCGAACGGTGCAGTATCACCGCCTGTCCCAGACCAGGACGGGAAGAACGATACTACAACGCATAGGAATCAACGCGCCAGCGACGACTCCGGAGGTAGCAAAGCAGCTACCCCGGGACGTTCTCCAAAGACTGAGGGATCCACCCTTACCGAAGCACATGCATCCGCAAGTACACCAAGAAAGAAGAACGGCGAGAGCCACGGCCCTCACAAAAGGTCACGCCAACGATCCGCGCGCGTACTACGTGGACGTGGTGAAGTATCCCCACCGGCCAAACACGTGCGTAGCAGCAGTCATCGCAGCAGACACTGGAGTACTCACAACGTCGGGAAGCATACGGTGCAAGTCGCCCACGCAAGCCGAGGAGTTTGCAATCGCACTGGCACATTCGACGCAAAAATTTGGCCTGCCTGCCTGCCTGCCTGCCTGCCTGCCTGCCTGCCTGCCTGCCTGTCTGTCTGTCTGTCTGTCTGTCTGTCTGTCTGTCTGTCTGTCTGTCTGTCTGTCTGTCTGTCTGTCTGTCTGTCTGTCTGTCTGGCTGTACGTTTGCCTGTTTGTCACCTTTTAACGGCATCGGGTACTTGAAACGGCCGACCCCATCCGCAGCGCCCACCAATGTTGCTCAAGATTCAGCGTTCGTACTTGTGCAATTGTCAATTGAAAAGCAATTATTCCGCATTTCTGGGGAACCATACCAACACGTATATAATTTTGATGGGCGTGTTTTACTATAAAAAATTGGCAGCATATCCACGGAAAGAATGATGGAGAGTGGGGCGAAGCATTCGTCCGTCCATTCGTTCTTGCCTCCGTCCGTCCATGCGTCCGTCTGTGTGACCGTCCATGCGTCCATCCATGCATCTGTCTGTGTGTCCATTCGTCCATCTATTCAACACTCCAAGTACCACCATCTCGCATCTTTTTATCATATATTCCCCATATAGAAGCACCGCCATCCAGCGGACATTCCAAAGACTAAACGAGAGGTGGCACACGTACACTTTCTTACGGCTAGCGTTCCGTGTCTACTTCCCAACTTTAACCACCTCTAGTTCATGGTATATACTAGTTCACTGTATTCATGGCACTGCCACCCAACGCTCGCTAAACCTTTTTAAAACTTAGGAGGTTACACCCAGCGAGTATAACGTAGCAACCCTTTGTTGTCAGATAGTGCTCAATGTACATGCCAATGGCTGCTAATGGAGATCGCAGCGTGCGCGTTAACTAAAAGCTGAATGCTCCTGTCTCTCATTCCCCATTAGCAGCCATTGGCTTGTACATTGAGCACTATTTTTTATTGTTCAACAAAGCTGAGAAGAAATCTCTCACTGGCACCACCTTGGAGGTCAAAATGTTATACTTGTTACATGCTACAATGGCCATGATGGATGAACTGGTGCCGCTATAAGGAGCATTGCCCCTAAAAGTTCGCGGCTGGACTACGTGGAGGGGTAAGCACGACGCGCGTTTCATTTTCCTCTGTAAGACCATGGTGTTCAATGACTCTTTGGCGTGGTATGGCGACTTTAGCCCAAATACTGTGTCCTATAAGGATGTTCTTTGGCTACCACACCACGTTCTCTGATTACTTCTCACCGTTAAATACTACTGCTACAACAAAGGTGTGTTAATTCTTCCACCATGGACGTTAGTCGTTCGGATCGAGATGTACCACCAAGCGTCAACATATGTACAGTACCATAGACTGTTGAAGGGAACACTACAATCAGCGTCGTTGATACCACCAGCCTTGTAAGAGCAAGTGTATAAGGAAACAAGTGTTATGCAGGACACTAGTATGTCCAAGGAAGTCAAAACTCTCAATCAGCGGTGGTCTTACGCAAATCCAGGCCACCATACACTTTCAAGAGAATGATATTGATGCATACCATGCCCACAAGTTGTTGTTTTTTCTTTAACTGTGGATCCGTCTGCTCATCCACATACTCGTTAGACGGTGCTATAGCGGCCGAAGACCAATAAACATTTTGCAAGTTCTGTTGATATACTGAAAATATTTCACATTTTTCAAATACACGTTTTAATTTTATCCTTGCGATTCTAGTGATCAAGAGACCAATCACTTTCTTATCACATTAGACCCAGGCGACACAAGGCTTTAGCGTTAAGGTTGACCTCTCATGACCCCTAAATAGGGTCCTAAAACGTGTAACTGAAGTCTGATAAATATAATAATGATAATATTATCTGCGGTTTTTCATCACAAAACTACGATATGAATATGAGGGATGCCGCAACAAAAGGCTCCGGAAAGTTCGACCTGCGTACCTGTATAGAGGCCTCTGTACCGCTCTTGTTGAACAGCACACAGGCATTTACTAGTTTTTCTCTACCATTTGGCTTTACTGAAATGCAACCAACGCGACCGCGATGCAACTCGTCACCTTCGGTTCAGCAGAAATGGTCTGATAAACAAGAAACCTTTATGAAAATGTAGACATGCAGAAAAAGTAAATATTTAACAGCCCCCCCCCCCCCGCCCTCTTCCAGAGAATGATTCTTAGACAGACCCGTTTTAGTAGTAGTAGTAGTAGTACTTTTATTTACAGTAAGCCGGATACAGAGCTCACTGCAGGGGCAAAGGGCTAAAGGCTAACAGCCTGACAAAGGCCCTTGTCCCTCCGCAGTCCGTGACAGTGCAAAGCTTAGACATCAGCACTGACAAACAGTATACATATTCAATACATTGGTTTCAAGCAACCTGCAATCGTACACACAAAATTCAAACATAAATAGCATAAGAAGTTTACATAACACATTTTAAGAATTAGAGGTCACTCTCGTAAAAATCCACAACTAAACGATATCAATGAAACAACTCAAAAACAGACACAAAATGCATGCGGATACAATGAATTGCGCTGTATACACTCGTATAGTTGACATAGAAATTTATGAACAATTTAAGCTTTTGCAGAGGCATGAGACTTCATTACGTAGTTTCGATAGTGTCGACCGGTGGTTATGAATAAGTTCTTTATTTGTTTCTTGAAAGTCGCACTATTAGTCCTAAAATTTAATTGATCTGCAAGGGTATTTAAAACCTGAGGTACCTGGTAAGCAACACTTTGTTTTCCATACTTAGTTCTTGTTCTAGGAGCTCGTTTCTTTTGTTATCGCAGACTGTAGTGTGGTCTTTCGGTGCAACTTTCTTCATATAGCTTAGTCTTTTGTATTAACTGAAGCAATTTAAAATGATATAATTGATCAATTCTGAGTATGGAATGTTTAATGAATAGTGGAGCAGTGCGCAAGTCTTGTAGATTCCCCCTGATTTTTCGAAGCAGCGCAATATTTTCTTTTGTATAGTTATGAACTTATGGTAATTCCCTTGCATACTGTTTTTTCATTGCGATAGGTTAATCCATGACTTCTACGTAATGTTTTTTTGCTTTACTTATGGCCGTGGTAAAGTGCTGTGGGCAATGCTACCATAAAAGACATTGAGAACACCTATCAAAACCCATAAAACAGCTCCTTAGTGTAGTTTAACGCGGAAGTAATATTCAAGCCAAACTCCCAACACCAATGCGCAAAACCTGCTTCGCTAAGCAAAAAAGTATTCATTCTTGGTATGTCATGCATGCTTCCTTTCCTCACAGATGGCATCACATGTCGCAATGAAGAAACTTAGAGCTGAGCTGAAGTACTCCTGGAAAGAAAAAAAATAGAGGATGAACTACATTTGTGAATGTCTCCTGTTTTGCTTTCACGGAGAGGGTCTACAAAATGTGTCTTCCGATCATTTCAGGCTTTGAGAACACTTGTTTCCGGAAGAAGACCATTTTGACGGTAACTGTGCACTACAAAGTATCTGCGCGTCAACAAATTTCTTCCAGTATGCATAGCCTACCCTTAATTCATTTTCCCATTCCGTGTCTTACAAGGGTGGCGCGTTCCAGCGAAGAGTAAATCCTACCTATCACACAAGGTTTTAGGCTCAGACTAAGCAATGAAGACGAACAAGCAAGAAATAGTAGAGTCAACATCGTTAATCCGGCCTTTGAGAATGCACAGCTCGGAAAAAAGAAATTGAATAGTTGGCTTGAAATAGCGACGTAACGAGCAGAAACATAGGCGAAGCTCAAGACGCATTCGCTTATGCATGGCTGAGGAGACATAACGTAAACGCGAGGAAGAAAACCCGGAAACCCTGAGGAAGAATGCGCAGACATCTCAGAAGTATCGATCGCAGTGGAATCGAAGGAATCGGAAGCGTCCTAACAAAAAGAGCAGTCGAGCAGAAAATAAACACGAGCTAGAACGAAGTTCGTATCATCTGGCATGACTTCCTCAATTTCTCGTTTCGTGATCGCACTTCCAGGACTGAGCTGCTAGATTCAGAAGGACTACCGGTTAGTGGCTGTGTTGAGATCTCGGGGTAATATGACAGCCGAGGATGCTAAGAAACAGGAGACGGCAGGGACGCATAATGAGTTCGCAAGGGCAGCTCTGGTCTTATAACGCAGCGTTTTCACTCTCTCGCTGCTGTCAAAGGTCGGTACGCCGCAAAAACGCCCTTCAAGCCCTCTTTTCTTTTCACTCGACTTCGCAGCGTATCCGGTCTGCGCGCGGCTGCCTAACACCCGAAGCGTCGCCATTCACTAAGCCCTGTTAGTGGGGTGGCACGCGCCTGCGTGGGTGGTGTTGGAAGGCCAGTGATGGAACGAGGAGGGCCTTCAGCGCATCCGCAGTCTCTTCGGCCGTGATGCCGAGCCTGCAGCTCAAAACGAAGGAGCAGTCACCCCACTTCACTTTGGAGCTAACGATTGCTCCAGCGGCTGGCTATAGCATAGCGTGCCTTCTGAAATTATCCTCCAGAGCCGTGCGTGTCGATTCTAGATTGTGACGTCATTGGTTCTTCGTGACTGCCTTTGCTCACCCTATTTGGACAGTGGAGCGCGTGTAGACGGTGTTGTATGCAGTTGTATAGTTCGGCTTGGGTGGCGCGGCAGGACTCATGGAAAAGTTCAACCTAACTCAAGCGATAGCGTTATGAGATGTGCGTTCTTATTTCTGCTCCTGTTATTTGGTTAAACTGGGAACATTGTAACCGACTGTAAATGTTAAAACAATCGGGATTGGTCGTAAAACCCTCTTACACTAGAATCGTTCACTAGAGCAAACGGCGTTTGTGCTGTGGGTGTTCCTCAGTTGGATTTAGTTTTTTATATCGTATGGGAGATAAAGCAGGCGCCACTTGGTTTTTTTTTTATGGGTGAATCCCCTTAAGGTCAAAGCTTATCTTTTGGCGGTGTTATCGCGCGCCGCAGCCGTGATGACGATGACGATGATCACAATGAAGACAAAGACAATGGTGATCTTGAACAACGAGTGGCTTGTGCAGTATAAGACGTCTCGATAGGCTGAAATGACGATAGGCTTCCTATGACTGAAAAGAACCCGCAACTACTAGGGTAATCTCCCGAAAACCTCTCATCGTGACAGAAGAAAGCCGTGCAAGCGATACTGGGCTTTTTGCGAACTACTGGCCTGTCGGAACGCCTCTGAGTAAATGGATTTTGTGTGTGCGTGTGTGTCGGTGTTTTTCTCTTATTTATTTTTTAACTCTCTCTCTAACTTTCAGCCCCCTATTCCCCAATTCAGTGTAGGGTAGAATACCGAATACTAGCATCTGGTTAACCTCTCTGCCTTCCTTTTTTCTCGTTTCTCTCTCTCTCTCCCGAAAATCTCGTCTTTTGCTATATCCGATATCATAGAGCAGTAATGATGAATGGAAAACAAAATTCACAACTCAGAACAACATATCATTTACGACCAAAAAAACATTGTATGTAACTGTACATCGCTTTGCCCCTCATTTACATGCGTTACTGATCAATGTCACGGGTTATTTATGGTAAAACCGAACGATCCCGTTGATTCTTTCAACGATCATCATTCGCTTCGTGCATGTGCAGTGATTTTTTTTTTCGGTGCATCGTATTCGGAAGCATAACGTGCTATTAGCAAAAGCGCTTGGTCATTAGGAAATATGACTAAATAAATAGAATGTTTCTGATTGTGGCCTCTCATTTTTACTGTCTACTGGTTCCGCTATGTAAGGTACAAGTGTGTTTTTGAAATGACGCCGAAGTGTGACAAACTTGTGCTGGAACACACGAAACAAAATCGCGTGTGTTTTGTGCGTTCCTTTGATTCTGTCGTACTTCGTGTCGCCCTTTCATAAATCTGAATCCTTACCAGCTCACCCACGTGTCAGTCCTACTCAACGTTATATACAGGGTATCCCTAATGTCCGCCATGAAAGATCAATGGTTACGGTATGATGCTCAACTGCTTAACTGAAAGTCAATGATTCGATCCCGGTCTTGGTTGTCACATTTCGGCGGAGCAAAGTGGTAGAGGCCCAGTCTCAGTGCACGTTAAAAAACACCAGACGGCCAAAATTTTCAGAGCCTTCCACCACGGCCCTCCTTCACAATCGTATCTGGATTTATGGACGTAAAACTACGGATATTATTAGTGTCACAACTGTCCAGTTTTTAAGCAGGACGTCAACCTAACAGACAGCCGTTTTAACACAATGGCGCTAAAGGGCTTGTTTCGCAGAATTTCCGGTGTCGGTGCCGTTGGTTGTGAGCTAAAAATCAGCGTTGCCCGCGAGCAAAAGTTTGAGATATATGTAAACAAAGAAATAAAAGGACTTCAATTTCAGTGGGCATCCAACGCAATACCTTTTCGTGGGAAGCAGATGTTCTACCACAAAGCCCCGCTCATGCTTGACTCTGCTGTGGAAGAAAACGCTCCTTACGGGTGGCATAACGCGAGTAGTGTGGTGAACACGCGTAAAATCACGTTGAACAAGCGCAGAATTCCACTAGGCTTCAGAACGAGTGACAATTACACAAGGCGTGTATGGTTGAAAAGCGCACCAATTAAGAAGCCCCCCACACCTGCATCTGCGCAGGTGCGTCTCTTGCTTTACAGATTCGTGGTGGGTACATTGCCAACTCTCAGACGGAATAAGTATGTTGTAGCGGGCCCTACGCAACTGTACTCTCAATATTTAGGCGTTCTAGAAAAGTTTGAAATGACAAGCTGACGGTGCAAAGACGCACTCATGAGTTAGATCACTTCCGCTCAGATGGTCGGGGGTGTGAGTCTGAGGGACTAATATTTTTGTCAGATTGAGTCCAAGTTAGTCTGTTTTTGGAAAGCTTTAGCGAGCCTGAGTCTGAGGGAGTCCAAAGCACAAAATATATATGTATGTGGTGAGTATGAATAAGCTCCACCTTTTACTTCTCACCGAGCTGTCTATCTACTCACCTTCAACACTACTATCATATGTTTAATCTAAATCTATTCGCACATATTTTAACGAAATAGCATTCATGTGCCAACTCAATAATCATTGGTTAGAGGTTGCCAGTCAGATGGCCCTGGCTCCACCCCTCCCCTCACCCCCTTCAAACTCTTTCACGGGTATTATTTCCTTTATTATTTGGTTTGGTTTGTGTGTCTGATAAAAAAAGTGACAGCTTTGCCACAAAGGCGAAGAAATTAACGCGATAGCAACAAATTGAAAGGTCACCCCCAGAATGGAAACCAGATCGAAGCGTGCCCCACGTTTTTCAGGCACAAATGAGGCCCGAAACGTACTCACAGGTGTGGATGCACTCGAATAAGCGTCTCATTTGTTACTTCGCTGTGTCTGAAAAGCGCGTGCTTTTCGCAAACAGATACTGCAATGATTGCAGTGACCTTTTTGCGCCCGGTAACTACAGCAGAATCGTTCCAGGTGAAGCCCAAGGCCAGCAAAGACGTACAATCCTCCCCTCCTCGCCACTGCGAGATAAGGGCGCGGGATGGAGCCTTTCTCTACGCCGGGCAAAGTATGCGTAGGAAATTAGAGTGGGCGCCGCCGCGCGATGTGGCGACGCGCGCTCATGCGCCATCTTGCTGGTAATGATGAAAACACGATCCCCCCCCTCCCCCCCCCCCCCCGAGATGCTCGTGAGCAGCGGTAAGTGGTAGAGATAAATACCTTTCCGTTTAAACTGTGGAAGACGTGCTCTGGGGTGGCTCAGTGGTGAACGCCTCGGTTTCACAACGCAAAATTCCCAAGTTTGATTTCACGCACCGAAGTGTCTTTTGGTTTTTTTTTCTTTCTTGCATTTTCATATATATAGACACTTATACATATACGGTGTGTGACGACGACGACAACGCCGGCGGCAAAATGCTGCCGAGTGTGTTCATATAATGGCTATCGCAATAAAAATAATTTCTTTATGTTTACGTCTCAGTGCAACACAGGAGAAAAACAAAGGAGAGGAAGGAGGAGGTATTTCATTTCGTCTTATTTCTACGTTCTTCCCGCCAGATTTTTTTTAGGGGCAAAGCTTCTTACGCCGTTGGTCGCACATCCCATGTCGTCGTAGTAGCCAGTTTTCAAGGTCACATAATCGCATGGCATCTCAATAAAAATGGTGTCATGGCATATTCACGGAGAGACTGATAATGAGTGGAACGAAGCATCTGTCAGTCCGTCCGTGCTTCCGTAAGCCTGTCCGTGCGTCCGTCTGTCTGTCCATTCGTTCATCCGTTCATCCATTCAACCTCCCTGTGGAGAGCTTCGTCCCACTCGTCATTATTCACCTCATGAACATGCTGTGATTTCTTTTTTGATTTGTTTCGGTCCTTTTTACGAGCTCTACACTCTGGGCCTTCGTGTCACATTCTCTTCAAATGGGCAGTCCCGTCGTCTGGGCACGATTCCTCACCCACTCTTTTGTCGGGTGGTCGCCGTGCACATGACCGTACCCGACTTCTGGCTTACCCTCTTCCTGTCTCATTCGCGGTGGTACCATCGATGCCTGGATGCAGAAGGGCCTCCTTTCTGTCTATCCTTCCTTCTTTCTTTCAGTCTTGAAGTGCACCATTCATTACACAGGCGAGCCCTAGGTCACACTGACCTGACCCATTTCGAATGACCACGTCCATGAGCGGACATGATAAGCGAGCTATGACATATAATCGATAGAGATGGACGGCAGCTTTGATTAAAAGCCCGACTGTCACCCTCACAGAATCGTCGTGCATTTGTCGGCCGTCGGGAAGAAATGATAGCTCGAAACCATGAAGCTACGTGTACATCTCTCTTCGGGGTCTTCGGAAACACTCTAACAGCAAGCATTGCGACCTCGACATAGAAAAAGAAAAAAAAATACGTGCTTTGTAGGGGCACCAGCTTGCATTTAGGGAGTGACCTGAAAGGAAGCTTTGTCAACAAAACAACGAACAGCTTCGGTATTGTCTACTGCTGTAGCGCGTTATAGACAGTTATAGTTATATAGCGTTAGCGTGAAAGCGGGGGTTACAGGAATAGCGAGGAATACCATGCCGCAAACATTTGTTGCGAACAGCGCGTTATAGCTTATCATACCCAAGCTAGGTCGGTTGCGCCACCTATCGGTGTGAGAATGAACTGAAAAGAGCGAAAAAAAAAAACTGAAAACTGCCTCCTGTATCACCGCGCACAGCAATAATACTTTTCTGGTAACAATGAAAGTAGACATGTATTAACCAAGCAACAAAAGTGCAAACTTTTATTCTGCATATTTTTTTTACACTGATCTTCTAGATAAGCCTATGGACGTTCGAAATGGGAAGCTCTGTCAAAAACTAGGCTCAGTTATCTGTAATACACGGTCTTCGAAGCTATACCTGAAGGCAAGCGAAGCTATTTTGCACAGTCGCTAGCTACAAAAGAAGTGTATCGGTCTCCACCAACGCTAAATTCTGTTCGAGGCAGGCGTTCAATGCCGCCACCTTGTTTTACGTACGCTACGTAGACCACGCATACACGGTAAAGCTAAATCTGAGAAACAGCGTGTGGCCGCTAGATGTTACGGGTCCTTTAGCGTAGTGCGCATGCGCATTTCGATCCCACTGTTCCAGTAAACGCGCTATCCCGCTAAGGCCACTAAACTAAAGCTGTCTATAACCGCCAGAAGTTTACAAGCTATACGATAAGTGGTAGCGGCGCTTCCCTTTTGCAGCGGCCGCTTTTATGCCTAGGGGCTGTCATGCGTAATATGCCGAGTGGTGCGCCCTAGCGCAGCGACAAACTATACTCAATAAGTAACATCGACTATATATGTATCCATCTTGTCGACACAATCTCATCACCACTCCTCCGCACTTTTATTGAAAAAAAAATAGAATTGTTGTTACGAAAAAGGAGAGAGCATCATTAGTATGATCTCTTGGATCCCGCTTTTTAAAATGAAAAAAAAAACGCATTTGTTTTCAACATTGTACGCAACAGTAGCAATCAACAAGTTCCTTCGTTAATCAATTGTTGAGCTCCGCTTATTGAGAGAGTCAGCCAGGCGAAAGAGGCACAGTCTTACCGTCGTCTGTGTGAACAGTTGATCGCGCAAATGAGGCGTTTGCAACAACAAACTAGGACACCAAGCGGTAACGAGCAAGGCAAGCATTTACCTTCTACTTGATTTTAGCGCAAGCAAGAAACAGAACCAATTAGAAATGGCATACTCGGAACAACACAGCGCTGTGTTCTGCCCAGTGTGCCTGTTCTAGTGTTCCCGTATCCAGCTTGCACGACTATCAAGCAGAATACAATACTAACAAGCCCACGTTGTCACCTTCATCGAACATTTACCACTTGTGTAACGTACCTGCCATTTGTAGACGTCTCCCCTTGTCACAACCTAGCAAGGAATGACACCCCTTCGGGGAACTCCTATAGCAGAGAAAAACCCATGGTTACACATAAGCAAAAAGTCACAGCTTTGCCTCAAAGGCGAAGCAAAGAACGCGATAGCAACAAATTTGAAGGTCACGCGCAGAACGGCAAGCAGATCGAAACGTAACCCGCGTTTCTCACGTACAAATGGCGTACGAAATGCACTCACAGGTACAGATGAACGCGAATAAGCGTCTCAGTTGTTACTTCAGTGTGTCTGAAAAGCGTGCTCTTTTCGCAAACGGAGGCTATACAACGATTTCAGTGACGTCTGTGCGCCAGGTAACTACAACATAATCGTTCCGACGAAACGCAAAGGCTAGCCAAGACGTATGATTCTTCCCGCTGCAAGATAAGGGCGTGCGATCGAGCGTACACACCCTTATTTTCTACGCGGTCCAAAGTACGCGTGACAGAGGAGAGCCGCCACGCGCTCACTGCGCCATCTTGCTGGTAATGCTGAAAACACGATAGTTTCTCCCCGAGATGCCCGCCAACAGCCGTAAGTGGTAGGTACGAATAGCTTGCCGTTTGATTGTTGAAGAAGGTACAATTCGGTGGCTCTTGTGGCCAGCGCGCGGTTTTTGTGTGTTCGTTTTTAGACTGACTACCTGTGGTCTGTTGGAAAGAAAAACTGTACAAACATTTATGTGACACTATGCTACCCAGCCTGTGATGTTATAGGGGCAGGACCGCTCCAGACAGAATCAGACAGCACGCCAGTGCACGAACACACGTCCAACTTCTATTGTACCCTTCACACATGGACAACCCACACATTACGAAGTTCCTAACACAAAAACACGCGGCTAAACTAAATGAATAAGTAGAACGTTCGGCCTACAGTTCAGGTCGTCGGGGTAGTAGCCTGGGCCGTCGTTGATGCCCCGTCGGCAACATTCAGTGGCGAAGTCGACGTTGGGCGGCGTCGTCACCTGCAGTGACGAAGTCGGGAGACGCAGGGTCGCCGCGTCGAACTCTAGTGGCTCAGCGCCACTGTCGACGAACTGGAGCCGACGACCCACGTGTTCCGGCGGCAGGGAGTTGTGCCCTTGAGCACCTGCAGTCCGCCTCGGAAACCCACGCCAGCCCTCCTGGAACAGCGGCGCAAGGGCAGGTTCAGGCACCCGGCGCCAGCTCTCCACGACCAGCGGGACAAGGACAGGTTCAGGAACCTGGCGCCAGCTCTCCTAGACCGGTCGTCTAGCGGAGGCTGAGCTGTCCACTCGGCTAGTACGAGTGTCGCGACGTGGCCTGGGTCGTACCTATGGGCCAGACGCCCAACGAGGTAGTCCTGCCTCGAACGACGTACCTCTCGCACTGCCGAAGGCACGGGTCACGCACGCTCGAGGCCGCGCCTCACGAGCTGTCGTCTTCCTCGTAGGCACCGCCCGGCACATACACGCACACATCACATCCTCTTCGCCACCGCACGGCACACTATTGTCGTTTTTTTTTAGTTTCTGTTTCGCGCCCGCGCAGCACATATTATGACATCACCCCCTTTTCCGAGAAAGTTGTTTGCAACTATTCTACTACAAGGGCGCGGGGCGAACGAATGGTCACTGCACTGCACGGTCACTGCACGGTCCCTGCACTGCACTGCATTGTCTTAGGGGTCGCATGTACGTAGTAGCAGAATGTTCACAGAAGGCTGCTTACAGTTCGGTTGGAAAACTACCGTACAAGTAGGGTTGCTATGTCGCAACTAGGAGTCAACTATTCACGACTGAGGGCTAGTAGTATTAAGAACCACGTTGCTACCTAAACGGCAGTTATGCGCGACTCAAGTAGTCGGCTCCAACATTGTCACAACCTTTGATGTAATGAACTGTGAATGAGTACTCCTGCATAAGGAGACTCCACCTCAACACTCTGTTGTTCACGTGTTTGGCGGAATTTAAATACTGTAATGGTTGGTGGTCTGACTGAATGACAAAAGGTTTGCCATAGAGGTAAATATGAAATTTTTGCACTGCCCAAACAAGTGCAAGGCATTCCCGTTCTATTGTTGAATAGTGGGTTTCTCGGGGCAATAAATTACGACTTGCGTAAGCAACTGGATGCAGCACCTGGCCCTTTCCCATCTGGAGCAATACTGCGCCCAGGCTTGTATTGGAGGCATCCGTACGAAGAACGAACTCCTTCGAGAGGTCGGGAGCGAGGAGGATGGGAGCATCACCGAGCTTCTTCTTGAGGGCCGTAAACGCTTCCTCTTGATGTGCGCCCCATGAAACAGTGTGGCTTTGTCCCTTTCTTGTAAGGTCCGTCAGCGGCTTGGTCAGTTCGGCGTAGTTAGGTATAAACTTCCTGTAATAGCCGGTCAAGCCAAGAAACGACTGCACTGCTTTCTTGGTTGTAGGTTGTTTTGCGGCAAGAATCTTGTCTAGCGTTTTGAGAAGCGGTTCAACTGTAGTCTCCCCGATTCGATGTCCCAAGAAGGATATGCTTCGCTCTCCTATCTCACATTTACTTGGTTTTATGGTGAGGTGAGCTTGGTTAATTCGTTCAAAAACTTGTCTGAGGGTGTCGATGTGCTCTTGCCAAGTATCGGTCGCAATGATGACATCGTCGAAATAATGGTGAACGTTGTCAACACCACCCAGTACTGATCTCATAAGGCGCGCGAATACTGCTGGCGCCGTTTTAATGCCAAAAGGCATGTAGAGGAAGTGATAGAGCCCAGACATGCTGGAGAAAGCAGTTTTTTCACGACTGTTTGGATCCATCGGTACTTGCCAGTATCCTTTCGTGAAATCAAATTTGGAGAAAAACTGCTTTTGTCCAACAAGTGCAAGAACTACATCGATGCGTGGTATTGGCTCGCAGTCGGGGACCAGAATCTTGTTCAATTCTCTGAAGTCTATGCACAACCTAATCGTGTTGTCCGGTTTCTTCACCACGACAATGGGAGCGTGGTACGGCGACTGAGACCGCTCAATAATACCGAGTTTCAGCATCTCTTGCACTTCCTTTTCTACTCTTTCTTGCAAGGCAAGGGGGATGGGGTACTGCGGAACATGCACAGGCTTATTGGAGGTCAGACGTAGCGAACACTCCACGAGTGCTGTTTTCCCTGGTAAGTCAGAACAAATGTCCGCATACTCTTGAAAAAGTGCTTGCACATTCTGAACTTGTTCAGCAGTGAGGTGTGGTGATAGCTTGACATCCGTGCTGAACTGCGTGCGATACAAGCTCAATATGGGCATTTGTTTGACTTCGTCTTCTTCTTCGGGGAGATTTTCGTGGAGCTCTGCAACAACTGACACCTGTTGTGGTTCCGTCACTTCGCGCTCTTCGTATTTTTTGAGCATGTTGATATGAAAAATCTTGTTTTTCCCAAACACATCGATGACGTAGTCGACATCATTTTTCCGTTCGATGACTTGGAACGGCCCTTTCCACTGCATTAACAGCTTGTTGGAGTCAGTCGGGAGCAGAATTAAAACCTTGTTGCCTGGGCATAATTTTCTAGGGCGACTTTTCCTGTCATAATAGGTTTTCTGCTTCACACGAGCCTTCTCCAGCTGTTCATGGGCTATCTTGCAAGTCTCCTCTAGGCGATTGCGCAAATCAAAGACGTAGGTGTAAGTCGTCCGCGTTTCTGCGTCTAGCCCCTCATTTGTCCACAGTTCTCTCAGCACGGTTAGCGGTCCTCGGACGTGGCGGCCGTAAATGAGCTGAAACGGAGAGAACCCGAGGCTTGTCTGTGGAACTTCCCTATATGCAAAGAGTAGCGGAGCTAGGTACCTGTCCCAAGATCGAGGTCTCTCTTGGCACATTCTCTTTAGCATTGTCTTCAGGGTGCCATTAAATTTCTCCACGAGACCGTTCGCCATCGCATGATATGGGGTTGTCTTTAGCATCTTCACGGAGAGAAGCCTGCTAACCTCGTTCATTAATTCTGAGGTAAAACTTGCCCCTTGGTCGGTGACGATTTCCTTTGGCAAGCCGATGCGGGAAAAAATCTCGATGAGTGCTTCCGCAATGTGAACTGCGTCGATTGCGGGCAATGCTACAGCGTCAGGGTAGCGAGTCGCAAAATCGATAAGTGTCAGAACATATCGGTTCCCACGGTCCGATCTTGGTGAAAATGGGCCGATTAAATCAACCGCGACCCTTTCAAAAGGTGTCCGGATAAGAGGCATGTTGCCTAGTGGTGCGACTCCAACTTTTCCTTTAGGGGTAGTTCTCTGGCACTTGTCGCAAGACTTGACAAAGCGCTTTACGTCTCCGTTCAGGTCAGGCCAATAAAATTCTTCTAGGACACGACCAGTAGTTCTTTTGATGCCTTGGTGTCCCGCCATGATACTGCCATGAGCAATGTCCAGTATGCCTACCCGGAACGCTTTCGGAGTGACCAGCTGTTTAAACGTCCTGCCAGTGGCAAGGCGGTAGCGTCGATAAAGCAATCCTTTATCTTCGATGAAATCGTAACAGTGGCCCTTTCCCGATTTGAACTCTTTATTCACTTTAGCAAAGACAGCTTTGAGTGTCGGGTCATTTCGCTGTTCCTCGGCGAGTTGGGCTCTGGTAACGTCAGGTAAGAGCGTTGTTGACACGTACAAAGGCCTGATATTTTCTTGACCTTGTTGATTGGCTTTGGTTTTTGCCACGCTTGAAGAAGCAGATCTTGAGGTGACAGGTGACTTGGTCGGGTGTGCTTGCGCAGGTAGCTCATCCACCTGGGTATGAGTCGCCTGCTTCCAGTCAGAATCTGGATCATATGGTCCTCTGACGCCTGGAAGATTTCCCAGCACAAGGTCATAGAGGGGTTGATCCATACAAGCCACTTTCAGCATCCCTGTGAAGTACGGCGTGTTGACTTGTACAATAGCTTCCGGGAGATGGCTAGTTGACCTGTCTAGGAGAACGACACTGATTTTCTTGCCTGTCAGGCACACATCAGGAACGAGCTCGCGTCGGACGATTGCCGTGTTGCATCCCGTATCGCGTAAGACTCGAACCTCTCTTCCTAGCAGCAGACCTTCGACCACTGGCATCCCGTCGGCCAGGAAACGTATTGTACCCTGCACGTTCTTGTCGTCGTGGTGACTTGAGCAAGGAATCTTCCCTCCTGGACGCTTGGCTGTTTTTCTAGCACCAGCCCGGGCAGAGTCAGGTTCGCTAAATGCGCACGAAGAACTCGGTTTGTTGTTCCCATGCTGGTTTCGGCAAGTTTCTGTGACATGTCCCGTTTTACCGCACAACTTGCATTTCAGCATCTGCTTAGGTGGATTGCGGCAGTCAGGAGCCAAATGTCCGAAACGATGACACAGGATACACTTGAGTTGCGGTTTCCGCGACGCTTCGGTAGGCTTTCCACTGGATTCTTTCGCGGGGTCAGGACCTTTTCCTATATTAGTCAAATTCTGCGCCTCAAGGAAGCGATCCGTCAAATTAGCAAGTTCATCTAGTGACTTGCACTCTCGCTCTTTTAAGAAAACAACCAGCTTTGGATGGCAACAACGCAAGAATTGCTCAGAGATTACGTGATCCCTTAGCCCTTCATAGGTTTGGGATACGTTTGCCATGTCTATCCAATGGTCGAAATAACTGGTAATTCTTGCTGCTAACTGTCGTCCAGTTTCACCATCTGCTGCTCGTGCTTTCCGAAACTTATCTTGGTAGCCTTGAGCCGTAAACTGAAATCTCTGCAGTAGCGCTTTCTTTACTTTTTGGTAGTCCAGCGAATCAGCGGCAGTCATTCGGCCTATCACGGTTAACGCGTCACCCGTTAGGCACAGGCTAACAGCGAGACCCCATTTTTCTTGCGGCCAATCCTGTCCTGTGGCTACGCGCTCGAATCGCTGCAGATACGCGTGCAGATCATCGCGTTTCTCGTCAAATACAGGCAGTAACTTCTGCGGATTGAGGGGTGAGGAGGTGCTGGGCGCAGTCAAAGCGTCATTAGCTGCTACAGGCATATTCTGAGCTCCTTCCTGAAGCTTTACCTTAAGCTGCAGAATTTCACGCTGCCTCTCGTCAGCTTCTTTGGCTGCCTCTCGCTCTGCAGCTCTCTCATCCCTTAGCTTAGCCTGTTGGGCCTCAATCCACTTGTTTAGCTCTGCACCCGAGAACCCTAGTTGGAGCCCTATAGCGGCGAGTTTTTCCAAGTCCATGGTGCAGTCTGAACGTGTGTCTGCCTCGAGCGAAACTGTCTTCTTTCACTGGTTTAACGAGCGGATCCTGGCAGGCTCGCCAGTTTGTGATGTTATAGGGGCAGGACCGCTCCAGAAAGAATCAGACAGCACGCCAGTGCACGAACACACGTCCAACTTCTATTGTACCCTTCACACATGGACAACCCACACATTACGAAGTTCCTAACACAAAAACACGCGGCTAAACTAAATGAATAAGTAGAACGTTCGGCCTACAGTTCAGGTCGTCGGGGTAGTAGCCTGGGCCGTCGTTGATGCCCCGTCGGCAACATTCAGTGGCGAAGTCGACGTTGGGCGGCGTCGTCACCTGCAGTGACGAAGTCGGGAGACGCAGGGTCGCCGCGTCGAACTCCAGTGGCTCAGCGCCACTGTCGACGAACTGGAGCCGACGACCCACGTGTTCCGGCGGCAGGGAGTTGTGCCCTTGAGCACCTGCAGTCCGCCTCGGAAACCCACGCCAGCCCTCCTGGAACAGCGGCGCAAGGGCAGGTTCAGGCACCCGGCGCCAGCTCTCCACGACCAGCGGGACAAGGACAGGTTCAGGAACCTGGCGCCAGCTCTCCTAGACCGGTCGTCTAGCGGAGGCTGAGCTGTCCACTCGGCTAGTACGAGTGTCGCGACGTGGCCTGGGTCGTACCTATGGGCCAGACGCCCAACGAGGTAGTCCTGCCTCGAACGACGTACCTCTCGCACTGCCGAAGGCACGGGTCACGCACGCTCGAGGCCGCGCCTCACGAGCTGTCGTCTTCCTCGTAGGCACCGCCCGGCACATACACGCACACATCACATCCTCTTCGCCACCGCACGGCACACTATTGTCGTTTTTTTTTAGTTTCTGTTTCGCGCCCGCGCAGCACATATTATGACACAGCCCACTGTACAGAGCGCTATACACCGCACGCAAGGATAAGAATGTACTTAAACGAGTTTTAAAATGCCGGCAGCTCCAAGTTCAAAGACGTTCTTTTTTTTTTTTCAATTACACACTGGTACTCTTCCTGTAAGAGGAGCGTGGGCTTTATGTGCCTTGGCGATCTCACTGTCTAATCTGTAAGAAACCGGAAACTATTGATCATATTTTCCTGCACTGTTAGAAAGGAGTTTACTTTTGGGACGTATTACAAAGGACCATTAAAAAAGAGTTTCCGTTAGACCCTCATGGCATCAGGTATTTGGCAATAGAGAATGAAGATGGATTAGCTTTCGATTTCATCATGATGACTGCCTTGCACAGTATATGGTGCTCTAGAATGGCTGGATTGCACTGAGACACTGACAGGAGACATGCAAGAGAGTATTTTAAAGAAACCAACTCAAGGTTTCTCGAGGTAGTAAGAGCAGACGAATGTGCACCTTTATGGTTAGAAAGGGTAGATGCCCTACTGACCATGAAGGGATTCTAGGACGTGATGTGTTATAGTAATGCTTGACGACCATAGTTATTTTTGTTCGTTGTGTATTGTAATATCTTTGTCTTAGCACCCCGTGTGTGAAGTTTAACCAAAAAATTAAGAAAAAAAAGCCTTTCGGTGGCTTAGTGGTTAACGCGTCGTATTCACGACTCTGAAGTTCTACGTTTGATTCCACGCGGCGGAGTCTTTTTTAATGTTTTTTCTTGCGTTTTCATATATATAGATACGGTGCATGACGCCGAAGCCTGCGGCGAAATCCAGCCGGGATTGTCCATATAATTTCTACGTAATAAAATAAATTTTTCTCAAAAAGTGTTCCTTTGCAAGGTTTTGTGAACGACTTATCCTCACGTGCAACGATAAGCCATTAGATGCTTTCAACTGACGTTTCCACTTTCTGTAGCGCACGTAATGTATTGTTGCTCCATAGAGTCGCCTCAAGTGCCTCAGTTTTGGAGCATCGGCTGCTAAAGTGCATAAACATGTTGGATCGCCCTTATTTCTTACAAGATTGAAGCAGCGCTAGGTGACATGTGCTTCCTATATAGTAAAGTGATCAAGATTACTTACCGTACCTCTCCGCTCTCACTGTATGTCACTTTGCTGATTGTTTGCACTTCGTTTGAGAGTGAAGACCAGCGTTAAAGGGAGAGCCTGAATACAACGTCACACAATATTAAGTACTACGAAGGTCATCGATGGCTCGTATCAGTATCATATTGTCTGTGTGTGTGGGAGGGGGAGGCATCTGCTTGTGTCTCGGTCGAAGGAGAGAGGGGGGTGGTGGTGACAAACCACTTCACTTCACACCGAGTGGACGTGCCATCACAGGGCTGAAAGACCCACCGCCAACATGTCGTGAATATTTCAGCACACTTTTTTCCAACACCTTCGCAGTTTCCTAGCTGCACAAAATAAGCACAACAGCGCAAAAATAAAAAACAAAAAAATTCTGGGGCCATTACCTTTGCTTGTTGACTAGAGAGATGCGCTCGCAGAAAAAAAGGTAGGAAAGATACAAGAAAACACAAAAAGATAAGAAGCGATCGAAAGAACAGGAGAGAACTTAAGGACGTGTAACAAAAGCGAGTGCAATCCTTGGCGCTGCTGCCATCGAT
Source organism: Rhipicephalus microplus (assembly GCF_043290135.1). NCBI lineage: Eukaryota > Metazoa > Arthropoda > Arachnida > Ixodida > Ixodidae > Rhipicephalus > Rhipicephalus microplus. The sequence goes on from NC_134703.1 coordinate 59,299,010, forward strand.
CGCAAGGTTTATATCCGGACGACCGCTTTTGTCTCCTGCGCTTTATGTGCCCATTGTGTGTTTTATGCGGCATCAGTCTTTCCTATATGGACAGTTCTTGCATGGCTGCATTATTATCCTTCACGGCCTTGTGGTGGCAGCCATATTTCTTTATCGTACTTGTGAGCATGATGTTTATTGTGTGCTTTTCGCTCTTTTATGACCGCCAGTTATACATAGGAGTCTTTGGACAACCGTTCTCTCTTGTTGTGGCTTTTGACTGTTCACGTGTGGCAGACTGCGCATCGGTTGAGGAGACAAGAATAACGTAGATGGAATGTATGAAGGACACACAATTAGGTATTGGCCAAATGTATGCTCGTACGACGCAGCTTCGTTAGCGACACTCTTTGGAGGGCTAGACGACTACTGTTAATGTTGTTAATGTGCGAAAATTTCCTTCGATCAGTTATTTCTCTCTGATCAGTTATTTCGCTCTGATCCCTCACTCTGCCATGTTCTCGAATGTCCTCCCTTCTTCGGAGATTCACGAACATTCGGAAAAGTGTTGGCCTCAAAACGTGGAGTTGTGAAATTGTGAATTGGAGCACTAAATTTGTATATCATCAACGACTACTTGTAGTGTTTCTGTACGACTGCGACGCATTCAATTTCAATAGATACGTTATCACTTGGAGATTGAATGTTATGAACATGTTTAGCACTATTAGCCGCTGTGACCTTTAAGTGGTAATTCTGCTGTTCTATCTGATTTTGATCGCAACTATAGCTGACACTTTGAAAATTCGGGTTTGGGGCAAAGTGAAGCACGAGATAGTCATACGTTTTTATTTTTACAAATAATGATACATAACGCCTCATATTAAACTTTTTGCTTTTCACGCTTGGAAAATTGCGCTCAAAATTTTGAGGATAACTGCAATTTTTAGACATCATAAACTCAAAAAAACACTGGGATGGACTCACTCGGGAAGCTATCCCAGAAGTCAGGAATATCTTTGCTCAAGATGAACACGAAAACGCAAAAAAGAAAACAATGTCAGGTTGGTTGCTCTTTCGAAGAAAGAGGCCTTAATACTAACGTGCAAAGGGCACTCGATTAATGAAATTGTGCACCGATTTCGCACTTATGCAGTAATTACTAATTTTTACACCAATGGCCAAACACCGCATTATCAGGGTTACAGTTCGCAACAGTTTACGTCTTATCGCCAGATATACCTTTTTCATTTGCTATGGGCGGGCGAGATGCATGAATTTGTATTAAAAATATTATGAACAGCACTTTCTTGTCTGCTTCCTGGCCATCTGCTATAAACATTAAAATCAATAAAATGCTGAGCAATAAGTAGTAACACGAGTGACAACTACTGCTAGTAACGATTCTTTAATACATTATAACGTCACCTAAAAGCGCAGAAAAGCTGCATGAGTCATGTTGAATCATATGAACTCTTGCGATTGCGTATCATTTTGGCTGCAACATACGCCCTCCCACCCCCCACCAAAAAAAAAGAAACAATTGCAACCACGGTTCTACTATCAGCCAGCCTACGCAGCGCATTTCGGTAGCACTCCGAAACAGAAAGCATCGTGCCCCCCACGCTAAGAGTGGCTGCAGATGCGAAAGGCCGTAAGCGTCGCCATAGTCCAGCTAGCTGAGTCGTAAAACAGCTATGCCTCCACTCCCACTACTCCTTTAGGTACACAACCCCGAAGAAAAGAATGCCAGCCTATAAAAACGAGAGACCGAGCATTGTTTCTGCCTTTCCGGGTCACGGGGCGAGCTCCGTGTCGTTTGTTGCTCGAGAGCAAGCGAGGCCACGGGAGGAAACGTCTCGGGCATCCTCTGGGCGCTTTTTCTTGGCCGCGCGTGAACGGCGAGCTTTGTTGTTCGAAAAACAATAAAAGAAGATGAAGGAGAGAAGAGCCTGGGAATTCGCCGAGAAAATGGCGCGAAGAAAACAAAAAAAAAATGGGGACGAAACTCCCCACGAAGAAGGCAGCAAAGAGCAGCCCGGGGCGCAGCAACCGTAGGCGCCCCGATACGTCTAGGAGCAGGGAGCCTCACTTTCTCCCGAAGCTCGCATCCTAAAGGAGAGGGCGCCCGGAGCTGCGCCGCCAGCGCCGCCCTGACGATCGCGATCCGCTCACTTGGCGCCCGGACGCCTATGCGGTGCGTGCGCGGATCGAAACCAACGACGTTCTGCTTGGGCCTCGGCCCAGTTATCTCTGTGCGGTGATCGGGGAAGGGAGTCGCCGACGACCTGCGCTAGAAGGAGTGCCTACACAGTGTGGACACGGCGGCAGCCGCGTCCATGGAGGCAACGTGCCAGCCATGGAGTTGTGTGTCGCGAGCCCCGCCTGTGCCACTTGCATCGGCAGCGACCAGCGTGGTGTACGACGACGTCGCTGGGTCACTCTGTTCTTACTCCTGGTCACTGCGGTGTCAGGTGAGAAGGCGGCAGCTTGAAAGGGTCGGCTAGCGTGACCGCACCGACTGCGGTGCGTGCTCGCGTGCGAACTGTTTTTGCCGCATGCGTTACGCGTTGGCGCGTCTGGGTGTATGCGCGAGTTTGTGTGTGTCGGTGTGCGAAGCCTTTCGAATGTCTTCACAGGGGCAGAGTTTAGCGTGCATATGTGTCCGTGCGTTGAACACCAGCTACTACTTTCTCCAACTACCCTGTTACCATAAAGCGCGTGCGTCGCTCGTGGATACTACGGCATTCCAAGATTTAAGAACATATAGCTTGCATAATGCAGCTTCCTTGCACTCTAGGTTAAATACACTTATACAACTAACACAATTAAGTTATTAATTTACTCCGCCACCATTGTACTGTAAGCCTCACAAGCCATTCTTTGTATGGAGTTATGCTGAATACGAACATAAAACCAGGTGGATTGCAAAGCATAGCCAAAGTATAATACTTTGATCATCCACTTACTGTAGACTCAGACACCCCTGCCTTGTTCTTTTCTAACAGAGCCATGAAACGCAATTGTCCCTAGCAGCCTTCCTCAGAATGAATAATCAAAATCAGTGCGGAACCCTCATAACTGATTTATTGAGAGCCTAAAAGTTCAAGATAGAGAGGAGAATGCGCTTGAGATGAAATCTTCTAACTTTTTCAGAGACACTAGTTAGTGGTCGATGAAAGAATGGGTATGTGTTCAGCGATACTGCAATGCTAGCACCACGCAACACAATTTCTTTTAATGGCTCTGTCTGAGTTGCGTTGAGCAACAGGAGTGGTATGCCTTCTTAACAACAGGAACTTCTGGGCTTTCTCGTATTTATACAGGCAGTTGGCATGGGTTTAGTTGGGCTACGTTATGTTAAGCTTCACAAACTACGCGTATCTTAGAAGTAAAATGGCGGACAAGGTATGATCCGCTTTCTAAGCGTACCCGTATGTGGACATATTTTCCTGTTGGATATCTTTCTGTAGCAGCGCTTGTGTTTTGGTGTGCTCCTAGCCTTCGTGGGTGATAAAAAGATTTATCGAAGTCATTGTCTCCAGGAAGAGATAAAATCGGGTAACAAAGTAACAATTACGAGGGCGTTTCTCGTGTTTTAATATGAACTATATATTGAGAGAAAAAATTGTAGTACTTTCTTAGACTTTTTTGTATCAGTAAAATGTCAGTCACTTGGAAAAAACCAACTCAAATTTTAAGAGTTGCCAATGTACGTGTCATGCTCGAATGCGTGTAATTGCGTGCGTCCATGTGTATATTTATTTTGCGAGTTAGGCATATTTCTAGACGGAGAAGTCAGAATGCGAATCATGATAGCACGCTTAACGATAGATGTATGCGGTTGCGACGTAAAGGATGCCCAATGTACTTTTACACTGTTAGAGGCTGTGTGAACACGACACCAAATTGAGCACCAGTATATTCAGATGGGTTTCTATAAACGCCCGTCGTTAGTGTCAGCACTGTGTTCGTGTGTCTTTCCTTCGTGCGTACGTTTAAATTTAGCTGCAACCATACGACATACAATGTTCTCGTCCGAAAATGCAGCAATGCATGGCAGAACAGTCATGCTATAGCTCGTGCATAGTTGTAATACATGCTCTCTTATACAATAAAAGAAATACTATGAACAACAGCTGAGGTCTTGTGCATATGGACAACGTTCAAGAAAGACCATTCATAATTCTTGTTAATATTAGTGCTAGAAGCTACCAATAATATAGTAACATCCAAATATATATGTTCATGACGGCCGCGTGCCGATGAAGGCGCAATGATTAAGGTTCATGTATCTTCTCGAGATCTTTAAAGCACTTCAAAGGACACGTATGTCCCACGTAATTCTCGGTAAATTTACGTCGATGAGTTTACATGTATATTGACTACAACTAAGCACCTATTATCTATATTTGCTCTTTCTGCACGCTGCCAAGAGCGAAGTTTTAGGTCAGAGTCAATTCATCGCAGGGATAATCTCATATGACTTCTGGTCTCCCTGAACCAGTATTCGACCTTTCATTTCATAACCATGGTTAAATAAGCAGAACTGTGCTGTGAGTTGTCTTCTGACTTCATCGAGCTGCTTTCTTGTCGTTGCATCACTTTGGTCGTAGGTTCGAACGCACAAATCATTTCGTTTGTAAGTTCTCTTTGTCACCGACCTAGCAGCTTCACTAGGGATACATTTAGCGTTAGCTTGCTTGAAATTTACTGATGTTCACTTCTGGCGTAATATATTTCCTTAAGTACGCGCGATGTCTCTTCCTTTCTTTTTATATAAATGTTATTTCTTTTCACTCAGTTATAACAAATGAAAGCTCGTTTATTTACAGAATGCATGCAGTCGAAAAGCTATCTGATTTTGAAGGTATGTGTATGTGCCGAAAACACCAGCCACTTCCGCTTCTTCATTTCATTTTATTTTTTATTACCAACCCTATCCCAAAATAGACTACCAGACGTGATACCTCAAACAGTAAATAAAGAACGATGGCAGCCACTTGTTGAAAACACGGACAGTGTCCATTTCTCTTCTTCTTTAGATTTGTTCGAAGCATTTCTTTAGCGCTTTATTTTAAGGAAAGCTGAGTTACCATTTCAGTGGTAACTCATCCGAACGTGGGACGCGGTAGCGGTGAACGTGTATCAGCAACCACTTTTTACACATCAGCAGCCGCCAGTGACAGGCTGAAAGAGATTTTGTTTGGACAGAATCAACACTAAGATGCTCCCTTCTCGCTTCCAAATGAAAGCAACATTAGCCATCTTTATGTCTTATTTATTTATTTATTTATTTATTTATTTATTTATTTATTTATTTATTCATTTATTTATTTATTATTTCGCAATATGCGGATTTGTAGGAGTTTAGCTTTTGAACAATCTAGCATACGAAAGCATCCAGTACCCGTCCAAAACCCGGCCTTGGCAATCTTCCTTGAAAGCGTGCTTTTCCGCATAGTTGTTGGGCTTGCAAAAAAGCGCACTTTTAAAGAATGAACAAATGACATAAGGTACCAAAGGTATGTAAAAGTCCAAATTATCATGCCCATAAATGGCACAGCGTGCCCCCTCTCCACTTATTCTTTTCGTTGTTGTTGTTGTTGTTGTGCTGCGGCAATTTGTTTTTATTCTTGTGCGGTGCTTCACAGTTTTGTGTTGCGTTGTAACGAAATTTGATTTATGGGGGCGCACATCGAAAGCGAACGCCTCTCTGGTGGAAGATCTCGTTTTGGGTTTATTACCATCACTTGTGTGCACCTCGACTAGCCGCTCAGTGACATAAAAAAGACAATTTCAACGTATTTTCTGAAATCCTCGCTCGTTATCAAGCTGACATTGCCCGTTTCCCCAATCATATCAAGCTTTCGTTTCTCTTTTTTAGGCACATTCAGGCATTGTTCTCATGTCAAACAACACTTTGTAACTTCTGTCGAGCCTATGACGTCGAAAAAAAGAGAAAAGTGCTTGAATTTTGCTTTAAGTACGCTTAGTATATTTGACAAATTAAAAAAAGAAAAATATATGAGCCATTTCAATGTTTGAAGGTGGACGACCATCGACGCCGTTTATGTGATGACACGCGGGTGACACGAAATTTTTTAACAAAGCTCTAAACTCATTCACTGTCTTCGTTTTTGGTCATTATGACAAACGATACACACGCGTTTACTGTCCTGATCCGCCGTAATTAACTTTCTGGAATGGTGGCTTGCTATCTTTTGGCCGTAGGGGCGGTTACGATAGCCTTGGGGTCACCATGGTGCATACTTGTCGGCAAGGGTACCACCTTGCATACGTGCTTATCCAGAAATATATCTATGCATGACCACTGGTAAGCAGTGGGGGTAGTGCATTTTGTGTGCTACTTCAAAGCGAAACCCCTCCAACACAAATCGCGTGAGCATTTGAGATGTAGATGCGCAGTCTGGAGATGAGCAGTCTGGAGTCTGAAGTCTCTCGCGCAGTCTCGAGATGTAGATGTGGAAATCGTCAACGACGTTTACATGCATCCTGCTGCCATCTGTATCCCAGTGAATGTGTGTTGACCAGCTCTATTCTGGCTCTTAGGCGTACTTGGAGGCATGTACAGAGTGTTTACCACAATTCTAGCTGCTCTTCGAGCCAACACTTCACGAACGAATTTAGCTCGAATTCCGCAAACACCATCACAGTCCGTGCTACTTTCATCTGGCGAGGCATACATGATGTATAAATGCGCACACTCTTTGTCTTCTGCTTATGCGACAACGCCTTCTGTTCGCGAGCCTATATATTAATTATAGACGACACCATTGTAGTCGTTAACCTAAAAAAAGGATCAAACCGGGTTTTCAATATATGCCTCAATGTTGATGACTAAAGCCACCTCGTAAAACCGTAGTAAGTTTATTGCACGTGATCAGAGTGCGGACTTTGTTGTTGGAAGGTAGAAAAAATACACGAAGCCCTAAGCATACTCAGCTTTATCGTGAAATTTTGGCTAGAAATTTCTTACTGAACAGGGCCCTATAGCTATCGCAATCGTACGGCTGACTCATACAAGTGCTACTGCAACTGTGTAGAAACTCTTGATCAGGTCTTGCTCTACTGCCCCCACTTTAAATAAATCGCAGGACTAACAGTACACTTTGAGGAGACTGGATGATTGCCCCTTTAAGTAAAAGATGCTGGGTGCATCGTCTTCAAGTACACTCTCGAAGGCAACATCACTCAGTGACTACCTGAGAAACTATGCAGCCAGTGTATGGGTGGCAGGCAATGTGAATCTTCTCTCTCTTTTGCTCCCTCATTCCCCTCTCCCTGTGTGTAGGGTAGCAAACTGTACGTGTGTTGCTAATCTCACTACTCTTTCTATAAAAATATATTGTGTGTGTGTGTGTGTGTGTGTGTGTGTGTGTGTGTGTGTGTGTGTGTGTGTGTGTGTGTGTGTGTGTGTGTGTGTGTGTGTGTGTGTGTGTGTGTGTGTGTGTGTGTGTGTGTGTGTGTGTGTGTGTGTGTGTGTGTGTCATGTTTTGTCAATTCGACAATTACAATCTCTAGTGAGATTCGCGACCAATCAGTTTTATGCAAATTACACGTCAGCAGCTCGAGCTGTTTCAACATTCGAAAGAGACTTGACGTGGGAATTATATTGATTTATCCAGCTGCTGTAGCTGTCCCATCTAGTGACTTTGAAAAACCAATACAATACTACCGTGGGGAGTGAAGTTGCACTCCGTAATAATAAGTATATGGAAAGAAAGAACAATGACAAAAAGAAAACAGAAGCAGAACAAAGAAACAACCTACTACCTTCAAGAACGCACCTACGAAAAGTCGGGGTCTGGGCGTCTCGAGCTCTGCGCCACTTGGAATCGCGGGGTTCAGGACACTCACATACTCGTTTCTCACAATCTCGTCGATTGATTTCTCATTCGATCGGCGAGGGCGCATTCCTCACTCACGAGTGCAACACGAAGGCAAAAATAATAATAATAATAAAGTGGGAGTGGCATAACGTCACAAGTGACTGGTTTCGTTCCACGCAAAAAAAAAGAAAAAAATTCACACACACACACATTGATAAAACGTCACACAAGCATGCACACGCGCGTGCCTTCGCATCGAAACATTTTACGCTCCTATTCTTATACAACCGGACTTTGAAGAACCACGTACGCTACTAAGAGGGAAAGCTCGAGAACCAAAGGCGCTCATTTAGCTGCTGCTTCCAGTGGCACGGTCGTTTATTCCTCCACCTGTTGCCCCAGATAGCGATTTCCCGAGTCCTCGAGCTGGCACCACGCTAAAGGAAGCTAAAGGGCTCCGTTATTCCGAGTGCCATATCTCTCACTCTCTCGCTCTGTGCAAAAGTAGAACGCTGTGGCCGGCTGTCTCCAATCATCATCTGTAATTTCCCCTTCTCCGCAATCCTCAACCACTCCAGCGAAGCGCGGCCATCCAGATCTACCCTTCCCTAACACTCCTACTCTCACAGCCACCCATTTAACACCCTCCTCCCGCTCTCGCATTCCCTCGCCCAGCAGCAGGCCACTCTCTTCCCGCACCCTAATATTTCTTTTCTCTCCCGACTCCTCATTCTTCCCTCCCTCTACATTGACCATTCCGGCCAGCCGGCATGCCGGTCTTGGCCTCTGGTGATGATACTATTTCCCTTTCCTCACTCAGTCTTTTTTCCTCGTGCAAATTACTTCCGCGAATCATGGTCGCATAATTTTCGCTACCCGTCTGATCGTCATCCTTCTTATCGTTGCCACTTGCACTCAGTATTTTTTCACGCATGAGGCCTTTCAACCACATCGGCCCATGTCCAACATAAGGCGCTTGACTCCCGTAGTTACCGTGTAGTATGCCTCACTTCTTTTTTTAATAATGTGGGCAGATGCTGACAGGCTACAAAGGCAACGCGACATAGAAGATCCCTACATTTTATAAGCCGTGTCCCAATGAGCGAGCCGCCAGAGAAAAGTGTCACATCGTAATGGCAAAATGGTGCCGTTTTCTTCTTTTTTCTTCGTGTTTCCTTGCTTCCTCTACCTCTTCACCAGCCGTCTCGTTATTTCTTCGCTAGATCTCTTGACCGTTTTTTTTTTTTTTGAAGAGACACTTCCTAATCCACTTTCGTCGCCTTTTCCATGTTATAATATCTCTTTTTCTACCTCTTTACGCTGGAATTACTCTTTGCTCTCGCATCTTTTTTCTACAGTGGCTCAGGGAAACGAGAAAAAAAATGGTGTGACCTGAGAACGTTCACTGTTTTCGTGTGTGCTCCTTTCTCCTGCTACTCTGCTATGTGACACGTGATGAACAGACAATCTTGGTATTCAGATAGGTAACCGAGCGAAATACGCTCTCTTCCAAGAGAAAGATTACAAATAATTCAAAAATCTAAACTTAGCCCACGAGGCCTTTTTCACAGTTGTTGTTCCTTACATACGTTCTCGCGGAGACCTATAGAGTACCCTCGAGATTATTGGTTTAGCCAGGGAAAGGTGGTAAGGCTTCAACCCCTCCTCTTCCAGAAATGTTTTAATTTTACGTGTGTTAATTACGCGCACACGTACAAACACACACACGGACGTACATAAAGGGTAATGCAACAGCGTCTGCCTCCCCCTCCCCCTCTCTGATGACAGCGAGGATTCCTATAAATGGGGTTGTTATGTGATGACTGTGAGGACTACTATCTCCTTTATGTGCGTTATTCAATCAGTCTACTTTTCCTACATCTCTTTTTTTACCTTTGTAATGTCTGATCTTCATGTTCAGATAATTACTACTACACCATTTTAACGACTGGCTGAGAAGTATTTGGAGAACTTCCCAGCTTCTTTTCACTTCAAGAAAGCTAAATATGGGGTGAGCAGCCTTTAATTATATATATGTTATCAATACAGCTATTGGCTCTCACCAAAGAAAAGAAAAAAAACACAAAAAGATTTAAAGTCAGACGCCCTATCGCATGCCACAGCGTATTGTTCCAGTTCTGTCGTAATTATTTCTTCCCTCCC